>NC_089795.1:9034290-9036790 GCF_040412425.1 Macrobrachium rosenbergii | reverse complement strand
CTCTCAGGTCTCCTGTTACTACAGAAAGAAAACTTCTACTTATAGAAATGATTGACATAGGTCTTCAATGTTGATTTTATCAAAGTAATTAACAATTATATTAATAATTATCATAAATTATGATAAAAACTCACGTAAATTCTGATAAAAAAATTATTATTGGGAATTTATTGTTGCAGGTTAAGCATAAGTCTGACAATGCCTGGAAGAAAGCCTGGAGTGCTCAGGAGAAAAATTACCAGTAACCCAAAAAGCGCCCAAAGGAAAACCTGAGAGAATTGGTAAAAACGAACATTTCATTCAATTTGTCTGTGTTTGGTGTCTGGCATGGGGTAAGGATTTGATTTTGAGTTATAAACTTCGTGGGGTGACATAGGGACTGCGTGCCAAATTTTGTCTCGGCCTGTGTTGTTGCATTGCCAGAAGCACGATTATGGCTAACTATAACCTTAAACAAGATAAAAACTACAGAGGCAAGATGGCTGCAATATGGTATGTTTGATGATTGGAGGGTGGATGATGAACATACCAATTTGCAGCCCTCTAGCCTCAGTAGTTTTTAAGACTTAAGGGCGGACAAAAAAAAAGTGCGAACAGAAAAAAACTAACAACCAGAAATACTTCTGTTTACCTAAACATTACTACTACTACTACTACTACTACTACTACTACTACTACTACTACTGCTGCTACTACTACTACTACTACAACTAATAATAATAATAATAATAATAATAATAATAATAATAATAATAATACTAATAATAATAATTTAAATATACATGCATTTAAATACATTTACATATATATATATATATATATATATATATATATATATATATATATATATATATATATATATATATATATATAAATACAGAAAATGAAGTCTTCAAAGGAGAAACAAAACAACAAAGCATTATCATTATGACAGTTCCTTTGTACATAATGATAAGCTTTTAAGTCTACGGTGTTCATATATTATGGAACAATATATATATATATATATAAGAGATATGATGTATATATTATGATAAATGTCTATATATGAATATAACATATATATATATATCATATATATATATATATATATATATAATGATATATACATATTATTATATATATATATATATATATATATATATATATATATATATATATATATATATATATATATATATATATATATATATATGTATCTTCTTCTTCTTCTTCTTCTTTTTTCTTTAACGTGCTTTTTTCCCATTTTTGTATGGAATAAGCATGACATATTCTTTTGAAGGACTTTTGATTTTGGCTTTGGGGTAGACCGTAGTCTCGATCGGCTGCCCTGCCTGACATCGCTTTAGACCCCGGTAGCGTATGTTACATGTATCATACCAGACCCAACGCCCTTTCTCCCAGCAGCGAGAAGTTGTTGTATGAGTAGGTCGAGAGTTCGAGACGTGTGAGATCTTTTGTTATGTTTTTAGCAGATGTTGTAGTATAGGGTTTATATATATATATATTTATATTATATATATATATATATATATATATATATATATATATATATATATATATATATATATATATATATATATATATTTATATATATATATATATATATATATATAAATATAACGGATAAATGAACGGATGTGTTTCACGGAAATAAATTTATATAGTATCAAAGACTAGAGCATATTCTATAAAGAAATTCTTTGAAAATAACCATGAAAGGTTTTCATACGAAGATAGCAAGAGAGGCAGCATCTCAAGATTTTCACTGAGGAGATTCTTTCTGTGCGAGATATCAAGAGCATTAATATCGCCATGGAAACTGTCTCAGAATTCACACATTCTTTAGGAAGAGTTAATTAAATTTTATCAAAACTTGCTTGCCCAGTTTCACTTCATGAAAATGAATGAAATAAAGAGTCTTTGCGTCTAGCAATATACAAAAAAGTCTCATATGTTTTCTATTAGAATCGTCTTTTAAAACGAAGGTTTTTATGACAGATTTTTCTGAGCTTCCAAGTGTTTGACAAACATCTCAAGCACTGAGAAGTTTACCGAAAGCCAAAGAGCTTCTGAAAGCAGACGAAAGAGATATGCTTGCACAAGGCAAAGCAAGAGGACTTGTAAATGGAGAGTGCATAATTAAATCAAGATTGAAACTGTGAGACGACCTTTGGGATTTTCACTAAATTTCTTCTTCTAGGATTCTGTTTCTTCCTCACAAATGTTTAAATTCAACCAAGCAGACACACTACTGACATATTTTAGCCATAAATATCACTTAAGGTGGAATTCAATTAAACTTACAAACAATGGGAATTATTATTAATAGTAGAATGGTTAAGATGACTGCTTGACTCGGACTTCATGAGAAGTCTGTGTCTCGGGTTCAAATCTGCAGCCGGCCGGTCAGAGGGCGGACACTTTGCTATCCGTGTAGACACCCCGGGATTATGTATGTAATCAATGGATAGGTTTGCTGAAAGCAAATGGGTGTTAC
>NC_089795.1:8999290-9029290 GCF_040412425.1 Macrobrachium rosenbergii | reverse complement strand
ATCCACGTGTTTCACGCACTTCCCCTAGTGAAGAGCCCTCCGCTCCGTGTACTTTTTTTGTTTGTGTTTTATATGTCCTGGGTATCTTACAAGGCCATTTTCGAGTAAAGTAATAATTGTGGAGTCATAAGATCCACCTGCACCAGGAAACATATAAAAATGGCGACCTTGCCAGGATGATTCTCGTAATGATTGCATCCCCCCCCCTCTTCCCCTTTGTTGTTTGTGTTGCAATTTGTGAAATCAGCAATTAGCTCAGCTAAGCTGGATACGAGACAGATTACGAACCTTTGAAAAGCCAGCGCAACAGGCCAAGGAAATTCTGCGTAAGTAAAACTGTGTTTATTTAGCGTAGGACGCTATAGAAAACGTGACTAGTCCTAGGAATTTTTTTTTATAGTAGGGCGCATGTCCGAGGAAAACGAGAGAGAGAATCGCCGAAACTTAGCTTTGGAAGCCTTTGCACGCGGCTTGCATGCCATTCAATTAGGTTATACAGGTGATAAATCATTAAAGGAATAGTGCGCATATTCCTCCTGTAGAAACGAGTGATTTCGAAACCGAATCATTAGATATAGGCGCGAGACCTCGACGTCAACCACGTGTTCGAAAGTCAGATTAGCATTGCTGACGCATTTTTACCCTCTCTCTCTCTCGTTTTAGAAATAGGAGCGAAAGCGTATATTATACGCCCAGGACGAAAAGGGTCAACAACGTCGTCTGTTCCCTCATTTCGGGAAGTCCCCGGTGTTTACTGGTGTTCACGTCGTTCATTCATTTGGCGCAGACGGCCTTGACCGTCCATTCCATGGCCCAGTTAGGAAAACATTTGTTTGTTTGATTTGCTTCGCTCTACCAAATTGTTTTGCATTATTGGGGGTCTGACATTATATGTTCTGTGTTGTTCTGTTTTTTTGTGTGTTTGTTCTGTGCTTTTACTACGGCTGCGTGTGTTGCCTATCTGTTGTGAATGTGAGATGGCCACCCACCTAATTGCCCTTGAGAATAACACTTCTCCCATAAGTCATTAAAACTAGCGCCTCGCTGATCAGACGTCGTCTGTGCGGAAATTCTAGGCGCCCATATATTCTATTCTTGTCCCCAATAAATCCGTGTCGTCGGTCCGTTGGTGAGACCAATTCATTTTCCATTCAGTCCCCAAATGAGCCCGTTTCGTCGGTAATTCGGGAGACCTAAATATATATCCAAATCTAGTCCCCAAGTAAGCCCGTTTTGTCGGTAATCAGGGAGACCAATCATTGCTAACTTATCGTCCCCAATCAGCCCGCTTCGTCGGTAAATCGGGAGACCAATCATTGCTAATTCATCGTCCCCAATCAGCCCGCTTCGTCGGTAAACCGGGAGACCAATCATTGCTAATTCATCGTCCCCAATCAGCCCGCTTCGTCGGTAAATAGGGAGACCAATCATTGCTAATTCATCGTCCCCAATCAGCCCGCTTCGTCGGTAAATCGGGAGACCAATCATTGCTAATTTATCGTCCCCAATCAGCCCGTTTTGTTGGTAAATCGGGAGACCAATCATTGCTAAATTCATCGTCCCCAATCAGCCCGCTTCGTCGGTAAACCGGGAGACCAATCATCGCTAATTCTTCGTCCCCAATCAGCCCGCTCCGTCGGTAAATCGGAGACCAATCATCGCTAATTCATCGTCCCCAATCAGCCCGCTTTTGTCGGTAAACCTGGGAGACCAATCATCGCTAATTCTTCGTCCCCAATCAGCCCGCTCCGTCGGTAAATCGGGAGACCAATCATCGCTAATTCATCGTCCCCAATCAGCCCGCTTCGTCGGTAAACCGGGAGACCAATCATTGCTAATTCATCGTCCCCCAATCAGCCCGCTTCGTCGGTAAATCGGGAGACCAATCATCGCTAATTCTTCGTCCCCAATCAGCCCGCTTCGTCGGTAAACCGGGAGACCAATCATTGCTAATTCATCGTCCCCAATCAGCCCGCTTCGTCGGTAAATCGGAGACCAATAATTGCTAACTTATCGTCCCCAATCAGCCCATTTCGTCGGTAAATCGGGAGACCAATCATACGTCCTTTGAAAAAGTGTCCAAGATTCCCACAGCTCTGGGAAATTAAGTCGGTGTGTTACTAGCGTCCTCTCCCGCCTGCAAAATGTCGACACGGTCTCAGCAGAGCGAGGATTTCAAGTTCTTATGTCCTCAGGGAAGGAACTCGGCCTTTCCGGGAGAGAACTAAGAGACTGGGTACAGGAGAGGATGGACGCCATACAGGCAGAAACGACAGGCTCAGGAGAGACGAGAAGAAGCCAGGAAGGCAGGAACGAGAGGCAGAAAGACAGGCTCAGGAGAGACGAGAAGAAGCAGAGAGGCAGGAACGAGAAGCAGAGGCTGGCTCAGGAGAGACGGAAGACGCAGAGAGACAGGAACGTGAGGCAGAAAGACTCAGCCCAGGAGAAACGAGACGCAGCAGAAAGACTGGCCCAGGAGAAACGAGAAGAAGCCGAGAGGGAAGAAAGGGACAAGCAGCGTGCCCATGAACTCGCGATGCTGCAACAGAGTGGCCCTTCGCCTCCACCTGCCCCCCAGGGAATGAGTGCCTTCAGCCAGGCTATCGCTTGCATGCCAAAGTGGACGGAGGCCGAGCCCGAGGTGTGGCTCGACAGCGCCGAGACAGTGTTAAAGGCCTGCCCCCTGAGTGCCGCCGAACTCTCCCTGGTGTTGGGCAAGTTCCTTGGAGGGAAGGCCCTGATTGCCTACAGGGCCCTCCCGCCGGAGGAGCAGGAAAATGGGAGGTCGTACGCCAGACTATTGCCAAGGTCGCACGAGATAACCCCTGAACGCTGGAGGAGAGGGCGCTGGCGCGGGCTAGTGAAGGAGGCCAATCAAACCTGGGCAGACTGGGCCTACAAGTCCGAGCGTGCCCGTGCCAAATGGTTCGAGGCCGTGGGGGTTACGACCTCAACGATGCCATCGAACAAATACAAATAGAGAACTTCCTACTCTACACCCCGCCGGCCCTCGCCACGCACATCGCCGAGAAGGAGCCCCCACCTTAGCTGATTGCTGCCGAATAGCGGATCTATGGGACACCCATCACCCCCAGGAGAGCTCGCTGCAGCGCAAAAATTACGCCACCCGCCTACCTATCAGGTGCCCCTCCGCCGAAGAATGGGCAATCACAGAAGCCCGTCGTGTGCGGGTTCTGTGTAAAAGATCGGGCATGCCAAGGAGCAATGCCGCAGTAAACCACCAGCGTCTCTCTCTCCCGGACAGCCCCCTAATAAGTCGCCCGCGCCTCTGCCGGGGCAGTGCGTAGAGATTTCAGCCAAACCTTTTGCACGGCGTGCAAGGTTTATGGCCACTCTTCCTCATGGGCAAAATGCCCTAGAAATAATAAGGCAGGAACTCCCGCCGTCGCCCTGGCAGTAACGAATCCCGAGTCCCAGGCCCTCCTGCCGAGGGTCCCATCTATGTGGCACCTCCTCGAGGTAAATACTCAGCACGCCAGGTCAAGGCATTTGACGACTCTGGCGCGCAAATTTCCCCTCATAAGGAGGACAAAGTTCCCTATGGAGCTATAATAGACCGACGCAAGCTCGTCACCATTGAGGGCATTAACAATTTTAAAATGATCCTCCCTACGGTCCAACTGAGGGTCACCCGACCCCACAGAGCCAGGACCTTCGTCTCGCCAGAAGGAAACACATTCCAGGAGACTATGACGTCCTCCTGGGCCAAGACTTTACGTCCCATTTCAAGCCACCACCATTCCGGGGTCCCCATTCCCCAATAAATCATCCAAATCTGAGTCCAGTGCCCGGCACGGCATCCGTGCCAGTGCCGAGGCCTCAGCCAGATCTCCCTTCAGGAGAATCTCGGCCTTCAGCTCCTCTGCCAGTGCCCCTTCGGCGCACTGAGCAGTGCCAGTCTCCGTCCGTCCAGACAGACGAGACCACCACCACATCGCCACCAGCGCCAGTGCCAATGTCAGTGCCTGAGCTGGTCACCCCTGCAAGCAAGTCGACCCCGCCCCCTCCGGCCGTCCCCTCTCTCTCGCCGCCCGCCGCAGATTCCTCCGCGAGTCATGATTCTGCCCCGCCTTCCTGGGCCGATGAACTCTGCGATCTGCGCCGGTTAATGTCCGAGATGGCGAACAAAATTCCTGGGTCAGTTGTCGCAGCAGCTGACCCAGATGGCACCCCTTGCCGCCCTTTGGCCTCGGGCCCTCCGATTCCCCGGCCAAGGACAACGGTCCAAGGAGGAGAGGTTCGCGGCGGAGTTACCACAGGTGTGGGCGATCGCAGGTAGTCCACAAGGAGCCCTGAGCTCTTCTGGGCCCCTGTGCAAACTTGGCATAGGGCCCCCTTCTTCATCTTTGAACGTCTTGGCACCTTTCATCCAGGAGATGATGCCAAGGCCTTCCGCTATCTTCTTCCTTTCCTTTGGAATCTCTATCCCTCATCCTTCTCTATCGATCTTTCCTTCACACTTTCCCTTACTTACCACCGCAAGCGGCAGTTAATATATGGGATATCATCCCCTTTTTGAAATGTATAAATAATTTTATTTTTGAAGCAGTAAGAGAGACAGAGTGGGAAGTGGCACGCCCTTACGCCCGTCCTTTGGCACAAGGCAGGCGTGTCAACTCTTCCTGAAGGGGTCGCGCCTTTGGGTTTTTTTTCCCGCCCTCGGGCTGAGAGTTAGCTCTGACCGTCGTCTGTTGGCGACGGAAGTTAGATAAAGAAGTAAATCATAAATACCTCACTCTGTTATCCTTTATTTTCTACGTATATTATTTACTTTTGCATTTAATCTTTTTTTTTTTTTTTTAACGAATCTTGAGTCACAAGACTCCTGCCCTTACGAATTTTAACGTTGCTTTTTTTAATCACATGAGTGCGGCCGCCCTTTAGTATGAAGTAATATCCTTCGTTGTTGTTCTGTTAGTTTCCTTTATTTTTATTTACATTTTTTTTTTTTTTTCTTATCCCTGTGGAGAATGTTATCCTTGTCCATTTTCCCCTTCATTTGTTTATCCTCCCATTCATAAGTCGAGTAGTCTATTTTTAGCTTACACCCGAGTTGTAAGCTGCAGACATAAAAAAATTTAGCGTCATTTAAGTTGGCGAGTTAAAACCCGCTGAATAATCTCTTTGCCTCACAGCTGTCAAGTTCTTGTCCCTTCAGATTAGCGTTCGTGGGAAATATTAGTTATGCTCGTCGAGCTTGTGAACAATTGAGGTCGATTGAAAAGAAGAATTGAATTCTATTATTACAATTTTTGTAAAGGGATATTATTTAATACCTACAATGTATTGTCACGAATGCCGCCTCTTCAAGGCACAACTAACAGCATGCCTGTAATTCCAGGATAGCATTAAGGAATCAGTGGGTTTACATTTGTTTCCTTTTAAATTCTGCTTTGTATGTTTTATTTTGTTGTTGTTATTTTGAAATTTTGAAGTGTTCTTTGTTTATTTTCTTTTGAGCGCCTTATTACCCCAGTAAAGTAAATCGAATAAAGAATGGGTAGAAACAGTACTTAGGAAGTATTTGAGCAATAATTAATTTGCAAGCAAGTTTACCCTTTTATTGTATATTCTAAATTGCACTCTGCTCCTAAAGTAAACCTTCAGTTTGTTATTGATTAGTGTGGCATCAGAGTTTTACAAATAAAGTAAAGTAAAGGTTGTAGCAAAGTAAAAGATAGAATAAAGTCGAACGTTTTCTTCGCTCATTTTTGCTTTTGTCAATATTCGCACCCGTTTATAGGTGTGAATATTATCTTGCCAGGGGAGCTGTAAAGAGTAGCGCCAAAATCCGCTAGGAAACTCTTCTCCTTCCCTGCTTTGGGTTGGTTTGAACCTTTGAAGGTCGGGGTAATAGGGGCTCAGAGAAAATATAATAGTTTGGGGACAGTAAACTGGCTTTGCACTGTTTTCTTTGGTACAGGAAAGAAAATTGTTTTCTATGATATCCGGTGCGACCTGGGTCAGGACATCGCCCCCCCCCCCTACCCCTGTCCAGAAGCAATAAAAGGTCAGGGCCAGGACAGCTCCCCCTCACACGCGCTCGCTAGTTTAAGCCGAGAACAAGTCCAGTCTCGGGCCGTTGCCCCTGCCCTCCTCTTCCTTCCGCCGCCACGTGGATCCCATCGCCGCCCTGTGTGCCCCGTGTTCCATTCCACGTGGCCTTAGAAGACTGCAAGGGGGATTGCAAGTCTTCCAAACGCGAGCTGACATTAAACGGCGGCCTTTTCCTCATCCCAAGGGCGCCCTTTTCCGCCCAAATCTACGACTTGAAGAAATACCTTGAGAGGGAGGCTACCATTTGTCCACGCCCACACGTGTTTCTCGGCAGAAGACGTCGTCAGCCCTACGCCCCTACAAATGTGGTAATGTACCCAAAACGAGTTGCTAGTCACGATTACTTAGCCCTTTTGCATTTATTAATCTCTGGGCCTATAACTTTGTGTTCCCTGATATTCCTTGGTTCAAGCCAGGCCCACGTGTTCACAGCTTCTTTCCTCTGAGTCACAAGTAACGCCTCGGGAGTCCTTGGCGCCTTCAGTGCACCCCGAGTAATTCAATCCCCAAATTCCAGCATTAGATGTGTAACGTGGGTCCAAATATCGTTTCAGAAAGACGCCTGTAGCAGAATTATCCTTGGTCCGTGTTCCTGGCATTCCCAAGCTCCCTCCCCTTCGGGAGGACTTCTACGGCAGTAATTTACCGTATTTTCAGTTAATTTTCCTTTTGACCTTGTGTGCTATCAAATATAACTATTTTTATATCCACGTGTTTCACGCACTTCCCCTAGTGAAGAGCCCTCCGCTCCGTGTACTTCTTTTTTGTTTGTGTTTTATATGTCCTGGGTATCTTACAAGGCCATTTTCGAGTAAAGTAATAATTGTGGAGTCATAAGATCCACCTGCACCAGGAAACATATAAAAAAAAAAATATATATATATATATATATATATATATATATATATATATATATATATACATTAAATGAGTGATTTTGTTATTATATAATATAAATATATATATATATACACACATATATATATATATATATATATATATATATATATATATATATATATATATATATATTTTATATTCTTAAATGCAAATATATATATATATATATATATACATATATATATATATATATATATATATATATATATATATATATATATATATATATATATATATATATATATATATATATATATATATATATATATATAGTCACGATCACGTATCAAGTACTTGGTTATTACACAACTAATCTCAAAATTCAAAAATATACCTCACTTCAGCCAGATACCTGAACTCTCATAACATTAATTATTACGACTGAGTACTCTAAAGGTAACAGTGATCCCTTAAGAAAAAACTTATTTATTACTTAAAAAATCAAACTAAGTCTATCAGAATATGTGTGATGTATCAAAAATTAAACTAGAAATATTCTAGAGTAGAAGGGCATCCTCTATCAAAAAAACTCTGTTTTCCCTGGTCTTAATTCACTTTAGCAAAACTAAAAGAACAAAACATGTTTATCACTTTGCCTTATGTACACACAATCAATCCTACTCACTGATGGTCAATAAATGAAACAGTTTTTTCTAAAAACATTAAATACAAAATTATTTTTAAATTCAAAGTTTATAATTAGAATTCACAATCCGAAAAATTTAGTATTACCTGAAAATAACACAACACTTAATTCTTGAATTAAATTATGAAACAAAACTAATGCACAAAAACTTTATCAGGAATTTAAATTAATCAAGCAAAATTTAAACTATCAAGAATTACTCAAGATTTAAAAAGAAAATCTTAACAAATGAGATATCAAATCAAGTATGCAATGTTAAATTACCAAGAAATATTTAAAATGCTACGTAAATAAATGTTACATTACAAACATAAAAAAATGTGAAAATATGAAGAGATTGTAAATAGAAAAACACACAAAAATACACATATTTATCAATAATGATTTCACTCGGTCAAAATTTCCTAACTTATCATATCATGGTATTAATAAGTAAAATTCACGTTACCTTACACAAACTTGTGAAAACCTCTGTAAATCACTTGCTGCAGCTGCGTTACCACAAAACACACTTTTTTACCAGGCGGCGTTACAAACTAAATAATTTTACTAAATTCAGATCTCAAAAGTTAATGCTAATACGTGACCACAAAACCCTATGTTAAAAGTAATCTCTTTCTAAGAACGAGGGAGAGAGAGGGAACCAAATCAACTGGTCTCAGAAATCAGAATGAAACAAATTTTAGAATTCCAGTAACACGTGAAACAATTACATGATGTCATTAAAGCATTTTGGGTATGAGATACAATGGAGAAACTTCTAGAAGGAAAATGACGTCATCCCAGCAAAACGTTTTGAATGCAATCTTACAAAACATGGTGTAACTGATCACGACACGTATTCTTTCTCTGAAAATGGCGTACGTGACTTGAACATGTAACAACGTGAAATCACTCGTCTTAAGCCGTATGGGACGAATTGGCATTTGTTATCCAAACCTGTCATTACGACCCAAAACAAAGCGCTCTCTCTTATCTCAAATGATGACAATTGAAATGAAACAAGTCTTTGCTGGACACACACGTGCTCATAAACTACGCTTTTACCAAGAAAGATGTTATTCGTTCTAAACTACGCTCTATTAAAATTGTATTATCAATTCTAAGTTACGCTATCAAGTTATTTAATCATTATTCCTTTTGAGATGTGATGCCAAACTAAATATGACACTTCAACAATCATTATTACACATCATTAAATACACATAACACATGAATATATATATATATATATATATATAAAAAAAGTAAATATATCACAATTATATATATATATATATATATATATATATATATATATATATATATATATATATATATATATATATATATATATATATATATATATATATATATATATATATATATATATATATATATATATATATATATATATATATATATATATATATATATATATAAACCATACAGGACTGATTTCACATAGATATTATGCTGAATACCCTCCTTCCTATTAATTATCCCAGAGGAGACTATAACGAAGTCATGATGCTTGATCGTGCATTAGAGAGAGATTTTAGTGACTTTCTATAAGTATTACATTTTATCCAAAATAAATCTGATTTAGCAATGACATTTTTTCAAGTATTATAAGAGAGAGAGAGAGAGAGAGAGAGAGAGAGAGAGAGAGAGAGAGAGAGAGAGAGAGAGAGAGAGAGAGAGCAAATCAAATAAAATCAAATCAAAAACTTTATTTCCATTTTACAATGGTTATTCTACATGCCATATTTTAGAAACATATACAACGTCCATTGACTTATAAGATACCAGACACGTATAATTTATATCACCGAGTCAGACGCGCATGACCAACCCCTATTACAAAGAATTCTTGTAGTTAAAATAATTTTTTAAAAAGCTAAAAAAAGACATAAAAATCAACCGTTTAAGAATAAGAGTCATTATAGTTTGAACTTCGAATCTAAACAAATTTTATTATTTATTTTCAGGAAAATATAATTTTAATTTCTTTTTGAAAACCTTGACTGAAGGAGCAGTTCTAATATTAATTGGGATGTTGTTCCAGACCCTCGGCCCCTTAATTGATATTGCTTTAGCTCCCAAATCAGTAGTTGTTCGTCTTACAAAGAGGTCGTTCGATTGACGAGTAGGTCTTACTTGTACATCGCTCACAGCGGGGAATTCAAAAAGCCAGTCGGGAATTAAATGATTGTAAATTTTATAAGTAAACAAACAAAGGTCAAAAGTTATTTTGGATTCCATATTCATCCACTCCAACTCTTTCACAATTGGTGTGGCATGATTATACTTTCTAGCCCCGCCAAACGCTATTTTAGCTGCGAAATTTTGGGCTCTCTGAACCCGGTCTATTTGTTCTTTCGTTGTCATTCCCCAGATTCTGCTACAGTATTTGATTATGTCCAAGGCCAACGACTCTATTATTGTTAAGCGAGATGTCTTATCTAACCTATCTTTTATGCGGTTGAGAAAGAATAATACACCGTTTACTCTTTTTATTATGTGGCTGATGTGGTGATCGAATGACATATATTGATCCATAAGTACGCCAAGGTTCTTTACCGTTTGTGATGGCCTGATAGGTGTCTCATCAAAAAGTATTGTTATATTTGTAGGCAATCTAGATATTAACTGGCGTGATCCTATAAATATACACTGTTTTTTTTTCTCGTTAACATTTAAGCCATTCACTTGAAAATACTTTTTTTGCTTCTCTTAGAGCAACTCCAGTTTGGTTTAGTAAATCTTCGAATTCTCTAATATTGCCAGATATTATTATCTGAGAATCATCTCCGTATTGAATTAAATAGTATTTACTCAGTACTTTTGCCATATCATTAATATAAATAAAAAACAGTATAGGCCCTAAGATTGAGCCCTGTGGCACGCCATAACCTACGCTCATTGGAAATTACAAAACTGAATCAATTCTTACTGCCTGAACTCGGTCCGTTAAGTAGTCGTTAAACCAGAACTCGCCAATATGCAGTTGTTTACATTGTGTATGAGTACTGAGTGTGAACTATCAAAGGCCTTAGAAAGGTCGAAAAGTAGGAGAAGTGATATCTTCTGGTTGTCGATGTTTTTATATATGTATTCATTAACTTTCATAAGCGCTGATTCAGTTGATAACTGTGCTCTAAAACCGTGTTGGCTATTTGACAACAATTTATTACTCTCCAAAAAGAAAATAAGCTGGCTGGCAATGATTTTTTCTAAGAGTTTTGATACAATTGGGAGCAATGAAATGGGACGGTAATTCACTACTTCGTCAACATCGCCACTCTTAAATAAAGGAATGGCATGAGAGTGTTTCCAAAGTTTTGGGAAGAGACCGGTGACAATGGACGTATTAATGATAATTGTAACATAAAAGACCTGAACAGGAAGAGCATCTTTCAGATACTTATATGGAATGCCATCTGAACCGTACGAATTTGTTTCATGTAGCTCTTTGAATGCTAAAACGACTGTATGAGAGAGAGGGGTGGGGGGGATATACATCCCACAGAAAGATTAAAGGAAAGTGAAAGATAATAAACAATGCTCTGTAAAATATATATATATATATATATATATATATATATATATATATATATATATATATATATATATATATATATATATATATATATATATATATATATATATATATATATATATATATATATTTTTTTTTTTTTTTTTTTGTCAGTTTTCCACAAATGGGAATTTCAAGAGATGTATAATAAGGCAACTAGTTCAAAGTATTCGTCAAAGAATTTCCCTTTTTGAGTGCTTTTAGCCATTTGTTTCTTATATTAACTTTTGACATTTCTCTTTACGTCACTTTTCTTTTTTGCTTCAAAAGCAAATATCAATGAATATAAAGATTTCACAAAGACATTCAATAGAATTTTTGGGAATTTCATTTACCAGAATTTTATACGATGTAAATTCTACAGCTTATTTTTTTATGTTTATACACTATTCCTACCATACCGTACTGATTTAGTGCGTAACTCATGAACTATCGGGGTTCAACCGGATGAAAGAGCAAGAGTGAAGAATTTGTCTGAAATAATCTCATTCATACATGCTAGCATATTTTTCTGGGCAAAACTATCCCAGGACAGCTCCACATTTCTGTACACAGAAATTATTTCATCACCACACTCACTTTATCAACTCAACAAATAAGGCATATACTGGGTTTAAAAAGCTTACTAACCAAGGATAAGACATTGTTAAATACACAAGAAGAATAAACGAAGGACTACAGTATTAAATTGCTTTAATCTGATGAATAAGTTTTTAGCAACAACAAGTTTCCCATAATAGTTGGGGCTCGAGAAAAGACAAAAGGACAGCCATCACTGACAGATGCACCCTTTAACTGTTCCATCGTGGACGAAGCCCCTCCCCATAGGCAGGAAATCTCAGCAACTTGCACCTACACACTAAACCATTCACTTATATCTTTCACGTGGTCACTCTCTTTCTCTCTTCAGGGCAGTATCTGTGTCGTTTTTTCGTAAAAAAAAAAGTAGGAAGGGTCTTCATGGGATGAACCTAGTGTCAGAGAATCATTTTGAAGGAAAATTAACTTGTAGGGTCCACAAGAACTTCTAAGAAATCTTGAAGGCCTTGCTCATATCAAACGGCCACATAGTAAGACAAAAAATGAAAACCAAGGGAAGAGCAGCAGTAATGAATCTAAGAATTTGCACTGGTCAAGCTAGTAAAGAAAGACCGTTCACCCAAAACTATATTCATACAGCAATGAATTACTACTTCTAGTTCTTATGTTGAACTAAAAGTGGAGCAGATAAATGTGATTTTGGGCAAAAGTGTTGAGTTGATGACTTAACAGGAAATATGATATAATTGTTGTCCCAAAGTTACATTTTAAGAGAAAACGTCAGCCATGAAAAATCCAGTAAGTTGGCCATTATCCTAAAAAAAAGTCTTCAAGCTCAAGAAAAAAACACTCATAAACCATACAGATTGTTTAATATTTAACATCTATGTTTCATTTTATTGTCTTATCTTACTTAGCTTACTCTTTAGTGCATGGGGTGATTAAATACCCAATATTAGAATAAGTCTCTGCTCCCAGCCAACATAAGGCAGTCAAAAAGAAGTCGAAGTTACAGCCAGTACTGCTTATAGGCTAAAAACTGCAGTTAAAAAGGTATGGTTACAATTTTAGGAGATTATTACCAGAGATGCACATTTAAAGGTTCCTACTGTAAAGGACTGCCAAAGCTGAGGTGGTAGAGAGAATTACCACATTTTGCACTGGGTATCAAATCCCCACCCTAACTTCCTTGCAGGTAGTCATGCAAAAGTTGGATCTCTGGTGCTTGAAAACCAGAAAATCGGGGCATATTAAGTTCATGAGGTGTGCAAATGTATTCATCTAGGAGATGGAAAACTCTGTCAACAAACCTAAATAGATTTACTATAGCAAGTCATGGCACAGAAACATGTAAAAAGAATGTATGTTTCTCACTGGCGACATACTGCTGTGCAACTCAGTAAAGGCTTGAATTTTAGCTAAAGGTCAGGCATAATTTAACAAATACTGTCTGATAAGATATCAGAAAACAAAAGACCATTCTTGCGATAGGCTGTCATCGAAACCGAGTTTACCAATTAACATTGTAGATAGAATTAAAAATGACTGTTAACTGGGTAACGTTGCTTCAGTATGTCAACTGTGATGAGATTCACGATCCTAACAGAAGACCTGCAGCTCTTATTTAATTTCCTTGTTGTGGGATTGTATTTCTTATTAAAGAAACATCAAAGTTTCTTTATATAGGCAGATGGATATAGTGTTTTCTTCCAATGCAGGGTCAAATAGAGAATCTATTGTAGTTTTATATTAAGCGTCCATACATTTCCACACAAATAACACAGCATTTAAACCTTTGAAATTGTGTTATGGATAAGCAAGGCCCAGTAGATGTTTTAAACAGGACTCTAATCAGTTTTTGTTTCTAGGGCATAACTCTTCAAATACGCAAGAAACTGAAAACAGTCAGTCATGTTTGAAATGATATTTTTACTATGAACTGTGCCTCAAAAGAAGTGATTTTTCACGATGATATATAGCAAAATGCGCAAAAAGAGTTTCCATGATAAAACTGAATTTGACCAGGGAGGAACCTCATTTGTTCAAAAAGAAAAATAATAAAATTAGTGAATTGGAACAAAAATGTCTTTACGCAAAGAAAACATTCAATATGCACCAGCTTACAGTGTGGCATAAACTCACGATATCACAGGGCAAATTTACCATCTGTGATTCTATAAATATTGCTCAGTTGTTCCATAATATTTTTGAATAACCAAACGTTACTGAAATAATTCATACTGAACTCATTAAATGGTTCATAAACGCTCTATAACCAACAAGTGCATATTTGTAACTATGACAAATACAAGAAATTTCTCAACTTTTAGTCACCCTCAATCGAGGCGAATCAATAATATCCCGCATGGCCAATTAGCGTATAAAAAGTGTGCTCTTCTCTCTCTCTCTCTCTCTCTCTCTCTCTCTCTCTCTCTCTCTACTTTGCTGCTCTGGAACTACTATTCTTATCAACTTTCTCCTGGTGCCTCCTACTCTTCTTTAGCTTTGTGGTTATTTCATCACTTCACTCTAACGCTTTCCTTTTAGGTATGTCTAAAATGCTTACTAGGGTACATGATTTCGACTGACAGAGGAGCTGCTTAGAAGAGATATTACCACGTATTATGAGTTTTAAGCTAATTATGTGTTTAGGGGCCTAGCCTATTAAGTAAGGACAAATTCCGCTTTGCTAATAGGACACTAACAAATTTAGGCACTAACCAAACACAATGGAGGTATAAAAAATGCTATCAGCTGAGAAGCACAAAATCACTTCGAGAGGAATCCACGAACCGAATTCGTCACTTTCCAGGGAGGTGCGGACTTTTTATATTGTAAAAATTATCATCACAAGTAATTTAAGGAAAATTGTTAAACTAAAGCTCATCTAGAGGCAGGTAATCTGCCTGACATTAGTCTAATTTCTAGAGATATAACTGGCCATATAAAAAATATCTCTGCCCTTTGCAACTAAGCAAATGCATCAACGCAATTCCTTTTATCACAAAAGTTCATATTTACTTTTCAACCGTTGATTAATCTGTGTTCTTAATTACACTAATTACTACATTTTGATGCTGCGAAAGAATCTTTTTTTTGCAACACATCCCCGTTTTTTCGGCAGGGATTACATCTGAAAAAAAAAATGACAATAATTCTGTTGAACAACTATGAGGTTGATGCCGGAGCGTAGTGTGATAAATGTTATTTCCGGTGCACCAACACCTACGCTTGCTTTTTCCGATACAATTTCTCCTTTCCCAGTATAATCCCCCTCATGACAGGATTATGCAAATGGCATTAAGTAACCTATCTCATGTTGGACAAAATGTCATGAGGCTTTGCTCATGTTTATTAATACTCACAAATATTGCTATTTATTCTGTGTCGATAAATCTTCTTTTCTTCTTCGTCTTCAGCCTTTACCCATCTCTATATGGGGTCGCTGTTGATAAATACTTGCAAGGAAATGCATTAACACTCTCAAACTCATGTACACACACATACGAGCGCACACACAGACAAACACATTATATATATATATATATATATATATATATATATATATATATATATATATATATATATATATATATATATATATATATATATAATTTGTCATAACATAACCTCTCTTTTTAGTTTAGTCTATAAATAAAAAAATATGGACGCGTGCTTAATTAAAAAAATGTCAGACCTGCAGATTATTCTGCCAACAGTTATAATAAAATGCAATAAAATCAATAGAGAATAACTTCAATAACAAAATTTATCGTTGTTTTTTTTTTTATTAAGAGCCTAAGAATTGTTTTTATTGAATATCGTGGTTCAGGTCTCTGAAGCGCACTTGTGCTTAATACCCGGGATTATTAACAATAGAATTATGAAAAAGGTATGAAGTTTTAAAATGCTAAAATGATAATAAGCTTGAATTAAAACACCAAAACTATGGTTACTATGGGGAAGGAAAAATGGAAAGCAGCAGATCAAAAACATAAACAAAAGATGTTTTAGAATGAACTCTATCACGTATCTAGGAAGGGCAAACGCGCGGATTTCATTGTCAATTTTTTTTCATTTTTTATGCTACGGCAAAGCAGGATTGTGGAAACAGACTATATTTCATTACTCGCTCTCTCTCTCTCTCTCTCTCTCTCTCTCTCTCTCTCTCTCTCTCTCTCTCTCTCTCTCTCTCTGTTTATACATCTAGCTATTCGCGAGTCAAAATTAATTGTTATGTCAAACAAAACGCTGAAATTGCTTTTTAATGATATTGCTTTATTTCAAAATGACTGCCGAAGTATGAAATTCTGCACCTCTGCGACTAAAGTGATGAATATAGGCAAAGGATAAATTGGATGAAATATCAAAAGGATTTGCTTATAGTTCTACCAAGGGCCAATAACGCCTAACACAATGAATGCTAGGGTACTGTATATCTAGGCTGATTGCCACACAAGTGTCAAGTCAACATTTCTTAGAGATTACAAACAAAGGAAACGGAATCCGTCACTGATGGTCTTGATACTGGCAGCAGTCGTGATCGGTTTGTTACTAATTAATTGCATTTGTGTTTTATTACGTAATTCTTGGAAAGGATACTGTGAGACTGTCACCTGACATAGGAATTTACCGTGATCTGTTGCTTCTGTTAATTTTAAATGATTTTTTCGAAGGCCTTCCCTTCTAAGAAAATTATTATAGCAGTAATAAACGTTGAGAGAGAGAGAGAGAGAGAGAGAGAGAGAGAGAGAGAGAGAGAGAGAGAGAGAGAGACTAACCCTGACATAAAACATACAATCAATAAGGAAGAAAAACCTTATAATGTTCCCTTACTCTCTTGTTTTCTCTCTCTTTCGTTAATGTCAGAGTCCTTAATTAAATGCTTGTCGTCCCACAGGCCTTTAAGATCATTTCCGCATTAGCGCTCCGCACTACAAAACCTTTCACCTTTTGGTCTTACTTCCTTTTTTAATTGTTTCCATGGGATTTTAGATTAAAATTATTAACGAAGCGACGAAGGGTCAAGTTAACTGCCCCATCTTTCTGTTATGCGACATATTGACAGTCATAATTGTGTCTTCTCCTGGAGACGGTTCCTCGTCACGTTTAATGTTTAATACCGCGGCAGTGAAAGTGCTATAAATATTTCCTTTAGAAATATTTATAGCTATGGAAATCTTTATTTCAATTATATTAGAATGTTGTCTTCAACCATGTGTATCGGTGACTTGCATTACGGTAGAAACTTCCTTCCCAACGGATATTCTCATATGTATATTCTATGATTATGAACATCTTAAATTTCTAATACCTATTCAGGAAACCAACCGGGCCAAAATATGAAAATGTGGATGATTTGTTGTGTACCTCACACACAACGCCTTCAGAGTAGTGAACGGAGCTGGTAGATTGACAGCTGAGTAAGTATTTAACCAGAAACATGCGTTCAAGGAACCTTGGTCAAGATTTACAATTGAAAAGTCTTCTTTACTCACTGTAAAAGTAGAATAAGGCACCGGAAACAGATACGGCCTAGACCCGATGCTACTGGAATAGTTAACAAAAACACTAAAGCCGTTCCACAGCTATTTTGTGAAAATGCAACTTCACCAAAAATGATTTAACAGAGAATGGTGACTAGTACTGTACAATACATGTACATACATTACCAGGGTTTAAGCGATGCTAGGCAGGGCAGCCGATCGAGACTACAGTTTACCCCAAAGCCAAATCAAAGTCCTTCAAAAAGAAGGCATCGTACTTACCCCATACAAATGGGAAAACAAGCACGTTAAAAGAAGAAGAAGGACTCGGAGAAAAAACGGTGGACTGACCATCGTTACCTGTGCAAAGATAACCTAGTGAATCTTTGGAGAGAACAAGTTTATTACAGAATTAAAGGGGAATGATTCCATCGCAATTATGTGGGAGTCTCTCGTGTGGGACTGAATGACCAGAGTCTTCACAGATGCTAAAACCATTATGACAGGGGTGCGGCTGTATGGTTTTTGAGAACATCTGATTCAGGGAGAATATGTCTCACTCACCAAATTACTTTTGTGGCCCTTGGTATCATTCTGAAGATGAGCTGGCCTGTAAGAATGGGAGCACTATAGTTTATTAAGAGAAAGAAAGTGTATCTCAAACAACGAAACTGGAAATAAAAGTTCAACTCATGTCAGACTCGTTGAAACTCCTGGCGACTTTGCTTTGTCTTCTAGATCACCAGAACGATGACCTATTAATTCTTTCTTCTTTAGAAACTTAAAATCACCATTTCTCATCAGTCCTCACCGATCAGGCATATGAGCAGTCACTGTTATTATATTAGAAGTTAGTAGTGGAATTTTTACTTTCACTTTTATCTCATTTGTAATTTCTTTCAATTTTGATTATGGTGCGTTCAGCTATCATTTGAAGTTTATGCTAAGAAATGCTACCTTATCTAAAATTTTTTTACGAAATAATGTGATTTATAAATATATGTAATGGTTTGATATATATATATATATATATATATATATATATATATATATATATATATATATATATATATATATATATATATATATATATATATATATATATATATATATATATATATATATATATATATACATATATATATATATATATATATATATATATATATATATATATATATATATATATATATATATATACATATATACATATATATACATATATATATATATATATATACATATATACATATATATATATATATATATATATATATATATATATATATATATATATATATATATATATATATATATATATACATATATATACATATACATATATATATATATATATATATATATATATATATATATATATACATATATATATATATATATATATATATATATATATATATATATATATATATATATATATATATATATATATATATATATATATATACATATATATATATATATATATATATATATATATATATATATATATATATATATATATATATATATATATATATATATATATATATATATATATATATATATATACATATACATATATATATATATATATATATATATATATATATATATATATATATATATATATATATATATATATATATATATATATATATATATATATATATATATATATATATATATATATATATATATATATATATATATATATATATATATATATATATATATATATATATATATATATATATATATATATATATATATATATATATATATATATATATATATATATATATATATGTAGAATCTACTGGTCACTTTTACCAGATACATATGCAATTGTAATAGCCACAATGCCCTCTTGACTTCTCGAATTCTTCTCGAATTTTTGGATACGCTTGTCACTAAAAGCCTTTAAGATACAAGAGCAAGAAATTGAAGTGGTCAGGTCGGCAACGTGACCTCCTTGTGATTATGGTGACATGGGTTCGTTTCCCGCGACCATACGTCACAACAACTTCAATTTCTGGTAAAAGTGACCAATAGATTCAAAATGTACATTTTAGCTTAAGAAGCAATAAAAACGATTGCCCACTTGGCTACGATGGTGAGGATGGGTCTGTTCCAGCTCTAATAAATATATCTGAAAAGACAGGTATGTGTATGTACGAGAGGTAATACACTTTTATCCTTCTCGTGGTCAGGTCGGCAATGTGACCTCCTTGTGATTATGAACGAAAGACAAAAACTGTATGCATCATTGAAACCCTCTCCACCTCCATGAATGGCGTTCGTTGGACACCAATAAAAAAAGAAAAGCATTACTATTTGAAACTCCCCGCCATTAAAAGGTCGAAAAAAATTAAGCATATCTTAGTTTAACCAGACCACTGAGCTGAATAACAGCTCTCCTTGGGCTGGCCCAAAGGATTAGATTTATTTTACGTGGCTAAGAACCAACTGGTTACCTAGCAACGGGACCTACAGCTTATTGCGGAATCCGAACCACATTATGAAGAGGAATGAATTTCTATCACCAGAAATAAATTCCTTTATTTCTTCACTGGCCGGTCGGAGAGTCGAACGCTGGGCCAACAGCGTGCTAGCCGGGAGCTCTACCCACCCTTTCAATGAAGTACTTATCAAAGGTAGGCTTACTCACTGGACACCTATCAAAGATTTAAAATATATTAACAAAAATCTTTCCCTCTCCAACAAAAGTACTCATCAGACAGCTGTAAGGTGTAGGCCTAGCCATGACTCCTAGTTCAACCATTCCCTGACGAGGCGTCAGGACAGAGCGCGCTAGAATTCAACGATCAGAAAATAAATGTTACCAGGTAACATTAACACGATTCACTCGATACGTCAAGCCATATGATACCAATGTAAGCTGATAATAAAATTAGATTACTTGCAAGATAAGAATCACAATTGGAAGACTAGCAATCCACTTGTCTTATTCACCATATCCCGCCCCAAAACCTCCCCCAAAAAAAAAAAAATCCTATGCTATTCCGAACTCCTGTTAAGAACATCTCTTGCCCGTGAGGATTGTTAATGATGAACGGTCATTTTAAAATTCCCCTGACTGACCAACGAATCCTTAAAATGCATATCTTTAAAGAACATTTTCTGCTCAGAATTACTACGAAATATTTGCATGAACTTGTGTTACACCATATATATATATATATATATATATATATATATATATATATATATATATATATATATATATATATATATATATATATATATATATATATATATATATATATATATATATATATCAGTAGATATTCCTTTCCTTATATATATGAAGGAGTCTAGGCCAATTAAACAGCTTAGCGACCCTCAGAAACCATTGTTTTCCAATTACCGTTATTTTTGTTTCTTTTTCTCAACACAAAAGACAACAGCTCTCTACAAAGTAGGAAACTAAAGTAAATGTTTGTTCTAGTCTTGTTAAACAAACACACAAAATTAACTGTTGACAAGCGCGTTTTTTCTTTCAGCTTTTCCTGTCATGGTCCTATTTATAGCAACTTAATTCGAATTGGTTTCTTCGCAAGAGGAACTTGGTACACAGGGGAGTTTCGGTATTTCGGAAACTCCACTTTAACCAGCTATTTCCGAGCAAATGTAATTTTCAGTTATTTCCAAACACGAACCACTTGTCTTACAATGCAAAACTCACCTTGGTTATGGAATACATATATCCCATTTGGCACACAATTTTAATAGGTGTTTTGACTTTGATTCTGGAATTTATTATAAAATCAGATCCGAGTTCCGCTCTAGTTTATGTTGGAAATCAATCCACTTGTCTTTACGTTCAAAAGAATTTTGTGACGTTCAAGAAAATGAAATGAACTTCATCTGTCTATTTATTCTATCTTTTTCCTTTTCTGATTCCTCATATTTTGTTCAATCTTCACTATTCTCTCAATGTTCGCTCCTACCTTGTATCAATCTATCATGAAATCTTTTGTACTGAACTCAAATTCCACTCCACGTTCCAGTTTAAGAAAGAGACTAGCATTTATATAAAGAACTTGTATATTTTCTTTAGAAGTACGGTTAAAAATTAGTTTCTGTTCACCGAGCAAAAACATTACTGAGTCTGATTAAATATTTGTATAGTCAGATTCATTGATGTACACGCATCATAAATCGTGATTTGTTTGGATGCATCACAATAGCTGCTTAGAATAGAAAGAAAATTAGTCATGCACCTGCTATTGTACGATAATGAAGGTGGAAAAGTTAGAATTCTAGATTTCAAAAGAGTATCTGGGAAACTTTTTAAATCTTAGCTCACCAAATCCTTTCTGTTTTCGGGTAACAGGACCCTGTGAAGAAAGTTTGAATGGTTTTGCAGTGGCAATAACTGTATCACGAGTTTCTGGATGTGGGTAGAAAGGGGCGGGGACAATATATTTTCAGACATATAAGGGAAAATACCGTAAATCTTTTATGGATAGAATTATAGTCATTGTTTGCCCGTGGACAACTTGATTTAGTCAGCGAAAATATCCTGATAATAGCTAGTGAACTAGTTGACGAATCTGGAGGTGAGGAGAGATAGCAGAATAGTCCCACAAGAAGCGTATGTGTTGTTGAGTAGGTTAGAAGAATTGGGATACAGCGTCAACTCTGTACGAATACAAGCATTGCTTTCTATGGAAGATTTCTGTCTTATAAATCACGTAGCCCCCAAATGAGTAGGTAGAGGATAGCTTGCTAGGCAGAAGCTGAAAAAGCGGCAGAATGTGTAAAAAAAAAAAAAAAAAAAAAAAAAAATATATATATATATATATATATATATAATATATAAAAAAATATATATATATATATATATATATATATTTGAAGCTGTGGACAAGCTGTATGTTTGAAGTATGGCAAAACATTACATAACTGATGCTGCTAAAAATGAACTGGGACTAAATTTGAATTACCTCTTAAGCAAAATGGATTTTCGTCTGCTAACAGCTCCACACTTATGGAGATTGTCCTCAATTTCAAGAACAATGTTTGGTTCCAAAACTGAAATATCATGCTTAAAAAAAAAAAAAAAAAAAAAAAAAAAAAAAAAAAAACTAGAAATCTTGACTACTTGTAACATGAACATTGATTTTCCTTGTTCACTATTTTCTGAAAAGATAAAGATGGACCCTGAGATACTGAAGGCTACTAGTTTGAGAGGGATGAATGTTCATAGAATTAGATCGTAGAATCGACTCAATAGCCATATGAATCATTGTTTACATAATTTCAGATAATGTCTTTAATGTAAAGTTTACATTTTTTTTTATAAACCATACTGTAAAGCTATTACAGTATGTGATGTTTCTATCTTTTTATCCATAAAAAAATAACATTGAACATTTATTACACTGTATAATATGAATGGCTCGCAAATAAACATTTGCATGTGAATAATTATGATAAGCGTGCCACTAATCACTTGAAAAATCCTGCTCTTATTATCAGACATCGCCGTTCTTAAAACAAGCCTGTTGACCTTTCCTGTACCACGAGTTCTTTCTATACATAACTGTATAGTTTTACATTTCCTCTCTCTCTCTCTCCCCCCCACCCCCGTTTCATGAAAAAGTCACTAAACGCTTCATTAATCTACCTAATTTACCCACCCACTAAATCCTTTCGATAACCATAAATCAATAAGTGCCAGTCTCAGACAATATGTTCAGTCTTTTGTAAACTGTCCGTGACTTAGACACAGTAATGAGGGTTAGGCCACGTTCACACAGGGTGTTTTTAATCGCGCGGTGAGATACGCGCGGTCGATTGTTCAGTGTTAGCTTATGGAATCGTTCACGTAACCGCGGCGTATCGCGGCCTCGCCAACGCGCGATTGCCGGGCGTGTCGAGATACATACAAATCAATGACATCGTTCACACGCACAGCGGTGAACCGCGCTTTTTGAAGACAGCAGGTGCCATCATTGGCTGTGTGTCAGCCAATGAGAAAAGAGATTGTGCATTACCATAGCAACCCTGGCCACCACGCCTGGGTGGTCCCCGTGATTACAGTCACACACTCTATTGCAGAGTTTCCCAAACTTTTTCAGGCTGGCGCCCCCTTGGCTTCCAGATGGATTCCTAGCGCCCCCCTCCCGCCGATACACACACGCGAGTATTATTATTTCTTTTCTTGGGGGCGGGGCGGGACGGTTTGCTTCAAATTGAAAACAACAATATTAAACTCGAAAATGTATTTCACAAACAATACTTAATTTAGTAAACTTGGTCTTCACAATTACTGTTAATGGGATGGTGATGGTTTTTTTCTTTATTGTATATGCGCAGGGATATCGGTTTCTCCACATCAGGCTGGAACTCACTAAGAAGTCGTAGATCCCCACGTTCGGTAATTTTAAGTCTGTGTTTTTTTTTTTTTTTTGGTTTTAATTGCTTAAAATTAAATGCTCTTAATGCCACCCTGTCGGCCCCCTTTTGCCTCACCGCCCACCCGATATCAATCCACCGCCCCAGGGGCGGTACCGCCTTTATACTTTGGGAACCACTGCTCTATTGCATCGCTGTCACTGTCAACTGTTAATTTTTATGGAGAGGGGTCATTATGACACTGGATGCCACAAAGTAAATTAATATATATATATATATATATATATATATATATATATATATATATATATATATATATATATATATATATATATATATATATATATATATAATTTAAAGAAGCATTACCGCCTAAAAATGGTAGCCGCCGCAGGTCAAAAACGCTTCGTGTGAACGATTACAGCGTTAAACGAGCGGTGGCCGCCGCAGTTAAAAACTCCCTGTGCGAACCTACCCTTAATGATTTGTGATGTAACATACCTGCTAGTGATTATAATCTTTCATTAAACTATTGTGGACAGTTTAAACCAGCCAGTTAATGCTATTACGTTCCCACGGATTGCCTTCTCGCTGAAAGAGTCCAATCATTTAATTGAATATCCGGCACTGAAGGTAAACGCACACTCCAGAATAAACACCAATTACCGATGAAGACCGCGTTGCGCGTTACAATTTAATAATTGTAGTTTCAGTTGTTGCAGTTATCTGCTGTGTTCGCCAGGTGACGGGGAACCTTTCTCCTGTTTTATCGTATACCGATATATGACTTTGAATGGAAACCTTCGCTTATACGAATACTTACTGAAAAAACCATTCATTTCACCACATATTATGCATTAAATTATGCAAGTCTGTCTTCTTTTCCATTGTTAATAAAAATCATGGATTTATTTCAAAATAAATATGGAAAGCATAATTATATATTATATATATATATATATATATATATATATATATATATATATATATATATATATATATATATATATATATATATATATATATATATATATATATATATATATATATGAGCTGAGTATCAGGTGCTTTTGTTTAATTGGTAAACATTTTCACGGCACACTGGATACGATAAGAGGGTTTCGTTAAATAAAATTGTTACATAAGATAAAAATCATTGAAACAGGAACAACTGTCAGTACAAATAAGTGAACACCTTACAAATTCATTCTTGGCACAAGAAAAAAGTATATCTTAGTTTTACCAGACCACTGAGCTGATTAACAGCTCTGTTTTGGTGAAAATAACACCACCAAGTAAATCTGATTTTATTTCCCAGAAAATCTGATTTCAGACCAAGTTATAGGGTCGTTAGTATGTCATCATTTTTTCCACTAACAACCACACCGAAGGAACAGCCACTGGGTTGAAATTCACTCTCTTGACTGACCTTACTTTTAATGCTGATTCTTGAAGACGGGATGTAAATACTTTCACCACCTCCCCTTTTTTGTAGATTAGTTGCAGTGAACTTTTAGGAGATTTTCAGTTTACAAAACAACATGGATAAAATAGAATTAAAAAAAAAAAGTAATAAAAGATTTACCGTAATTCTAAAGGAGGGTATGAATGGTAGATTTTTTCTAAAAACTTTCTTGTATTTTCATAAGTTAATATAGGAAATACAAGAGGAAAATATGGTGACAGACAGACAGTCAGTTTGAGGCTTTTGGAAGCGAATGTAAGGCATAGAATCGGTGGGGTGTAGGAGGTGTAGGTTCTGGTAACAGAGGTGATATTTATCTGATGCTTTAGTGATATTTTCTTCCTTGATGATATTGCAGTTCTGCAACGGGTATGAAGTAATTCTTAAACAGATTAGGTGTGGCATCACCGACAAGTATAGTGGGAGAAACGAAATCCTTGCGTGGCTCTTAGTGATGTCCTTGGGGAATAGCCTGCTAAACTGAATAGTATCAGATTCCCAATCTAGTATGGCAAATTAAATCTTATGGGTTCTTTTTACACATCAGCAGTTTCCCCAACCCTGCTGAACACGGAAGGTGATGTCCTCCCTTGAAATGTTAGTAAAAGGCTTAAGAATGTCTCTCATCTCCACATGTGCATTGCTTCTCCAGACAAGGCGCAGCCCTGCCTCAGCACCCAGTAAAATGAACCGGCTGAAGGATTATTGGTGAAGACTTCTACACAAAGAATTGGGATGGGGAATTGAACAACAAGGGTCAGAAGTAAGATCCTGAGAATGCAGCATGTGTCCTAGTCATACTTGATTAAAAGGCAAATATTCAGTGAAGTGCAGCTGTATACAAATGGTGATAAGCATGATAATATGAGTAAAAATGGAGATATGAATCAGTGAAAGTCAGAAAGGATTTAAGCCTTTTTGGTCCTTTCTGATTACAGAACAAGCATTACAAAAAGTAATTTAGAAGAAATTTAAAAATGCAGATGATTAAAAAGTGTTTACTTATTTCATTTATACATTTCCTATTACCTGAGTTTTAAGCAT
Source organism: Macrobrachium rosenbergii (assembly GCF_040412425.1). NCBI lineage: Eukaryota > Metazoa > Arthropoda > Malacostraca > Decapoda > Palaemonidae > Macrobrachium > Macrobrachium rosenbergii. The sequence continues at coordinate 9,003,164 of NC_089795.1, read as the reverse complement.
CTTATTCATTTGATTTATTTGGCTATTACGTTTTGAATATCAGAATACTTTATTGCATCACCCATAGGTTTTCCATTTTGTCTTAAATGTCTGAGTACTTGTCCTTTCATAAGAAAGTATTATCATCATAAAATGACTGAATGAATAAAAAAACTCTCTAATTAAAAAATTAATTTTTAACTGTTTTTTCTAGTTAAACTGGAAATAAATTTTTATTTTAACTCTAAAAAGTCATAATTTTTTGATTAAACTTCTTCATTCTCTACTAGTAAGGCAGGAAAAACAAATGAAGACTATAAAATGGGAATTTTATTCCTTGATAATGTCCAGAATACAGTTAGCTATTTTTGATCGCTAAAACAAGTCAAAATTCTTGGCATTAAGGTGATTACTTAACCTGATAAAAGAAATCCCTGGGGATATACTTTATCACAGCGTGGTAAAGAAATTCGCAGGGCAGGGAAACGGGATACGATGCGAGAACAGATGAGAACTGATGACATGAACCAGTGACAGCAGCAAAGAGACAAAGAAGAACATCAAACTTCGAAAGTGAGGAACAGAAGATTCGGGCAGGAGGCCATGAACAATATGAGAAATAACCTTAAAAAGGAAGGCTAAAACTGAGGGAATTAGAGCGGAGGCAAAAATGGAAATAAAAAATGCAAATAGAAATAGGAAGATAAAGGAAGCAATATTTTGACATGGTACACAAAAGTGTTCTAAAGAAATTTTATAACAAAAGGTTATTTATTTGTGGTTTTAGTAAGGAAAAAAAAATCTTTACAATAATATCCCAATCAGTCCTGTAACTTTGAAGTTTTCCCTTCAAAAAGAGGAAAAGATAAATTCACTTTCCATTCTGAAGTCAAATAAGTGGAAAATATGTGCATCGTATCAATGTTGGATTCTTTAAATAGATCAAAGAGTGCCGAAGCCATTTGAGAGGAGGCGGCGCAGAGGTATTCGCATTTATTACAGTTAGAATGGATCGTAGGATTAAAGAAAAAAATCCTGCCACCTACGACAATAATTGTTATCTTTCTCTCTCTTGCTATCGGTTTGTTTTTTTTTTTTTTTCTAATGTTTGTTTTCTCACTTCTCCCGATAAGCATATATATCAAAAGAAAACCGTGATCAAGACTGACAAGTCAACACATCGGAAATTGGAGTTGATCAGCCACCCCTGCTCCCATCATTTTCATTTTCTTTTTCTCTCACTTCTCTTGTTTTCGGATTAAAAGCGTGATTTAAATGCGACAAAGAATCTTGTTATCAAAGCCACTTAGGTACTTGACTTTGTGCGGACGCTTGGTTGCATGTTTGCTTGTTGTGCAGAGACGGCGATTCTTTGTTTGTTGTACGATATTTTAACTATCCATAATTACTATATTAACCCGCCACCCCACTTCTCTCTCTCTCTCTCTCTCTCTCTCTGTATTACAGAACGGACTATAATTGCTGCAGAAACAGAATATGTCCAAGTGAAAATAAAGAATGTGGATGGCAGCGGGTCTCAAAGGTGTAAAAAAAAAAAAAAAAAAAAAAAGTGGGTAAGAAAAATGGAAGCCAAAACTCAAATACTTATGAACAACAAAGTAGAAAATGATCCAAAATGTTGAAGAGAAAAATAAAAACAATTGATCTTCTAAGCAAAGAGGAAGTCAGATGAAAACAAAATTCAAAAAACAACAATGGTGAAAAAAGAGCTGCGGAAATTTCGGACAGATGCGTAAAATAAGAAAAGGACCCGTTGTTGGTTGAAAATTAAGCAAACCAATTTTTGTCAGTCCTCCTCCCGTAAAGAGAATCGAATATCGCCAAGAGTAAATACACTTATAAAATAGGTTGTAAATTCTTGGAGACAGATCAAAGTGAACTTTAGCCCTGAGAGAAGAGAGACTGAGAAGCAATTGTTTGTCGCATAGCAAACGAATCTTTGACGCCTCCGATTTCAAAGGATGAGACAGTTTCGCGCGGTCTTGGGGAATCAGGATGTTGCCGCCTTAAACACGTTTCCTTTTCTCTTTGTTATCGTTCGTTCTCTTTGTATTCTGTTTTCGACACATATTTTTCTCTTTTTATATACTTTTTCACCCTTCTCCTGCTAAGCGTTATTAGAGAGAATATTGAAATCGAAGACGTTAAGTGATTTTGGAAATTATGTTTTCATTCTTGTTGTTCTCCATTTACTTTCTCCTTACGTTCTTGTTGTTCCTCTTCTTCTGAATCTAATGTTATGGCCTTCCTTCTCAGCCTAGCCAAAATTAACGATCTGGATCAGCTACCATCTCTGTTCCTCATTATATTCCTTATTCGGTCCCTTTGCAAAGTCCTTTTAGTTTGCCTCTTTTATTACATACTTTTATTTAACTAGGCTTCAGCGTCTGTCCGTTTAGGTCAAATCTTGTAACTCAATTTTCGACCTGTTCTCTTCGTCCGATTGAATTGAAAGTTTGCATGGTTACTCAATCCCGGTGACAATACAACCTTACATGATCAGTAGGTCAGCAGTGACCTCTAGTGACCCTACAGTGACCTCTCCCAGTATCTCAGGATTTCTATGAAACTCTTCAGATTTTCACAACTTCTTTGACTTGCTAGAATCTAACCTCTATATAACCCCTCCTCCTTCCTTCTAACATCTCCCTCTCCTCCTCCCCTCCCAGCACATGATCAAGTGTTAATTTAGCTGTATCTTCCCCCTCCCCTTCTCTTTTCCCTCTTCCCTCCCTCTTCATCTTCTCCTCTCCATCTCACCCCCCTTCTGGAGCATAGCTCAAGTCCTGTGACCTCCCCTTTCCTTTCCTCCTACATTCCCTCCCCCTCCTCCTTCCCAAGCACAGATCAAATGTTAATTTAGCTGTGTCCTCCCCTCCCCTTCCCTCTTCATCTTCCCCTCCCCTTCCCTCTTCCATCCCTCCCCTCACTCCCCTCCCACTCCCCTTCACTCTTTCCTCCCCTCCACTCCCCTTCCTCTTCCATCCCCTTCCCGTCCCTCCCCTTTGCCCCCCCTCCCACTTCCCCTCAACCACCTCAGATGATCCATTGTTCTCCCCCTCCCCTTCCCTCTTCCATCACATTTCCCACCCCTCCCCTCCCCATCCAAAGCACACAATCAAGTGCTAATTTAGCTGTGTCCCCCCCTCCCTTCCCTCTTCCCCTCCCCAGCCCCTCCCCTCCCCCTCAGGACCCAAGTGTTAATTTAGCTATTCTCTCCCTCCTTTCTATTTTCCATCTCTCTCCAATCCCCTCCCCTCCCCTCCTCCCCATGCCCTCCCACTTCCCCTCCTCCTCCCTTCCCCATTCCCTCCCCATCCTCCTCTCCCCTTCCCCATGCTCCTTCCCTTCCCTACCCTCCCTTCCCCCCATCCTCCATATTCCATCCCATCCCCTTGCCATCTTCCCCTTTCCCCCTCCCATTTCCTCCCCTACCCCTTCCTCCTCCACCCTCCCCTTCTTCTTTCCCCTCCACCCTTCCCATTTTCCTCCCTCCCCTACCTCCTTCCCTCCTGGCTCACCCTTCCCTTTTCTTTCACCTTCCTCCCCTCACCTCCCATCTTCCCTCCCCTTCCCCATCCCCTCCTCTTCCTCCTTCCATCCCCTTCCCTTCCCTTCCCTTCACCCTACCCCTACCCCCATTTCCCCCTTCCCTCACCTTCTTACTCCCCTTCCCTCCTTTCCCTCCTCCTCCTCTCTAAACGGATATCAGTTTCTTTAACTACAATCATAAATCGGTTACAGTTTCTGTCAAAACTAAAAAGTATAAAATAAAAAAGTTAAAGAAAAAATTTAAACGTGCTTTGATTAAAATGCATTAAAAATTAAAATATTAATTTTTGAGACACCAGGATTTTCTTACAATTAATCAAGC
>NC_089795.1:8931790-8994290 GCF_040412425.1 Macrobrachium rosenbergii | reverse complement strand
TGACTGTCACTTTTATCCATATACTACTGTGCCAATTGCCCCATTTATCCAGGTATTACTGTGGTGACTGTCCCTTTTATCTAGAAATTATTGTACAAACTATCTCTTTATCCAAATATTACTATACTGACTGTCCCATTTATCTGTATATTACTGTGGCTACTGTCCCGTGTATCCATATATTACTGTGGTGACTGTCCCAGTTATCTAGTTGTTACTGTGGCAACTGTCCCTTTTATCCAGGTATTACTTTACTGACTTTCCCATTTATCCAAGGATTACTGTGCTGATTGTCCCTCTAATCCAAGCATCACCGTGGTAACTGTTCCATTTATCCATGTATTACTGTAATAACTGTCCCTTTTATCAAGGCATTAATGTAATGACTATCACATTTATCCAGTTATTACTGTGGTAACTCTCCCATTTGTCCAGGTATTACTGTGGTAATTGTCCCTTTTATCCAGGTATCACTGTGCTCACTGTCATTTTTGCCCAGGTATACTTTGCTGACTGTCCCTTTTATCCAGACATTATTGTGGTGCCTGTCCCTTTTTATCCAGGTATCACTGTGGTGACTGTCCCATTTATCCAAATATTACTGTACTGTCTGTCCTTTTTATACAGGTATTACTGTGGTGATTGTCCCTTTTATCCGGGTATTACTGTGGTGACTGTCCCCCAGGTATTACTGTGGTGACTGTCCCATTTGTGCAGGCATTACTGTCCTGCCTGTCCATTTTATCCAGGTATTACTGTGCTGACTGTCCTTTTTATCCGGCATTACTGTCCTGTCCATTTTATCAGGTATTACTGTTTGTGACTGTCCCATTTATCCAGGTATTACTGTGGTGACTGTCCATTTTATCCAGGTATTACTGTTTGTGACTGTCCCATTTATCCAGGTATTACTGTTTGTGACTGTCCCATTTATCCAGGTATTACTGTTTGTGACTGTCCCATTTATCCAGGTATTACTGTTTGTGACTGTCCCATTTATCCAGGTATTACTGGTTGTGACCGTCCCATTTATCCAGGTATTACTGTGGTCGCCATGAATCCAGGTATTACTGTGCTGACTGTCCCTGTTGTCCAGGTGGTATTACTGTTGTGACTGTCCCATTTATCCAGGTATTACTGTACTGTCTGTTCTCTGTATCCTCTTTATCCAAGGATTACTGTGCTGACTGTCCCTTTTATCCAGGTATTACTGTGCTAACTGTCCATTTAATCCAGGTATCACTGTGGTGATTGTGTAAACCTCGATACAGAATTATGAATCACCGGAAAGAAAGGCATTTTTTCAAGAATATATTTCTATGGTATCGAGTACATGAAATGATGTACGATAAACCTGTAGAGTTTATTTACCACAAGCTATAAAGGGAAGGTGGGGCGCCGGATGGGAAGGGGAAGGGGAAGGGAAAGGGGTAGAGATTTGAAACCTGCCTATTATCTCAGTTAAGTCAAATGATGGAAACATGCCATATATATATATATATATATATATATATATATATATATATATATATATATATATATATATATATATATATATATATATATATATATATATATATATGTATTAACGTAATTATATTTACTTTGCTTTTTGGTAGTTTTCAGCCTTGTTACTGCTGGTCAAGTAAAACTTAGCGTAAGAATATTAGTTATTAAGGTTTTAGTTTTAAGCTTTGCTTTTGTCTGCTGATCGTCAAGTTAAACCTCCTCCCCGCTCGTTATATGTTTCTAAGTGCCTCATTAACGCTTGTTTTTTTTTCTGTGTTTATTTTTCGAGTGGCTGGTGAAAAGAGACCAGCGTTTGACATTGGAGGAGCGCAGCTCTTGGACAGTCAGTTCGGGCCTTTTGATTCTCCCTGACGGATATGCTGCTGGCGCTTCTGGAATATTGAATATTCGTCCTGTGTGTGTATGGTCATAGGAGCTGTTTCTCGCAGGTACAAGTGACAATCTCTGGCATTGTCTGAAAATTTTTAGTGAGGTAGTGGAATGTTTTCGCAGCTCTCATTTGAACATAAAGTGTTATAAATGAAAATGTTTTTTCCTATGATTGTAATATGTCTAAAATCATTGCTTTTAAATAAATATTATATATATATATATATATATATATATATATATATATATATATATATATATATATATATATATATATATATATATATATATATATATATATATATATATATATATATATATATATTATATATATATATATATATATATGTGTATATATATATATAAGAGCATATATATATATATATAAGATAGTATATATATATATATATATATATATATATATATATATATATATTATATATATATATATAGTATATATATATATATATATATATATATATAGTATATATATATATATATATATATATATATATATATATATATATATATATATATATATATATATATATATATCATATATATATATATATATATATATATATATATATATATATATATATATATATATATATATATATATATATATATATATATATATATATATATATATATATATATATATATATATATATAATATTTATTTAAAGCAATGATTTACATTATAATTACTAATCATAGGAAAGAAAAGCATTTTCATTTATAGCACACATACTTTACATGACAAAACAAATCAAAGGAGCTGCAGGAAAATTTTTCTGCCTCCTTCAGAGTTTTCCAGGACAGTGCCGGGTTAGTCACCTAGTACAATATACATATATATATTTATATATGTTTGTATATACATATATATATATATATGTGTGTGTGTGTGTGTGTGTGTGTGTGTGTGTGTGTGTGTGTGTATCTTGTTTGTATCATAATGGATCAATAGCTTAAACAAATTATATAAAGAAAATGCAAACTAATGTCTTGTTTCTAAGCATAATGACATTCTTGTGTGAGGCAGATTATTCTATTAGGTATATAGATTCATTAGTTAACCAATGTAAACAACTCACCAGGGTGAGTGGATCTTGGAAAAAACTTATCTTAAGTAAGATTAGAAAAATCTAGGGTGATCATCTACGGTAAACGCAAAATCACAAGTTTTATTTAAAAAAAAATACTAAGTGGGAGGAAAGACAGATTATTATGGTACAGACTAGCAACCTTTATAATATAAACCCGATGAAAATATGATTGGTTGCAAAGATGCAACCAACTGCAGGAAAAGATTAAAGTTTAGTACATAAGTTGCTTTAACCATTCTCTCGCTTCGGATAATGAACAAAGAGTGATAAAAAGAATGTATTTTTTTAATGGATGGCGACTCGGTGGAATTTCCACTCACATTTCAGACGCATTTTACTGTATCACTCCACGTTTTAGAATGTCAGAGTTTACCTTTAAACGAAAGTAATAATGTATCGTGTGTACGCGAGCGACTGTAATTGAAACAGAAGGAACAGAACTCGAATGTAGGAATGATTGTTCATCCTTATGTCAAGTTCTGTTTGCAACGTTTTAAATATCATTTTCAATTAAGGCAGCACTGTATTGCAGCAATAAAATAAACTGACTGCGTCGTTTATTTAATCTCAGCCCCTTTTTTTTATTCTTTATCACTAACACTTAATCGTTGGTGAAATAAAGGAATTAGTCGTAGAATCTTTATTCAGGTGCTAGTCTCATAACTGTTCTTACAACAGACCCTTAAGTGATGTAGGTTGACCATGTTTTTCTATCTTTTTAAAATTGTCCTTCCCTACGAAGAATTTATGTTAAAAATATAAAACTAATTTCTCATTCGAGATGCATATTGTTAATGAAACTAACTCAGGTGAATATAGAATAATAATTAAAGGGATTCTTATTACAGGCAATAAAATTTATTTTTTCACTGTTAGTGCAATGAAGAACGTTGTATAATTCTTGATAATTTAACTCTTCCTGGAGAGCCTTCTCCGCTGATTACTGAATATTTTATTTAATATTCAATGGAGTATATTTAAGAGACATTTAAATAAAGATAGGCTAATGTTTTCAATGAAGAACATTCTCATTCTTTGACACTTGTCTTTTTAAGATACTGTCGTTGATTCCTTTATTACTTCATTGGGTCTTTTGTAAACTAACTCTCATAACAGTGATCATGACATCTTTCGTTTTACAAGTTAGTTTTAATCCAAGTCCGTTTTCAAACAGATATATATATAGCAGTAGCATATATATATATAGCAGCAGCATATATATATATATATATATATATATATAATATATATATATATATATATATATATATATATATATATATATATATATATATAATATATATATATATATATAGAGAGTATAGTATATATATATATATATATATATATATATATATATATATATATATATATATATATATATATATATATATATAGAAAGAGTATGTATATATATATATATATATATATATATATATATATATATATATATATATATATATATATATATATATATATATATATATATATGTATATATATATATATATATATATATATATATATATATATATATATATATATATATATATATATATATATATATATATATATATATATATATATATATATATATATATTATGTGTACCAAGTACCTGGTTATTACACAACCAATCACAGAATTCAAACATTTATCTCACTCCGGCCAGATACCTGAACTCTCATAACAATAAAAATTATGACTGCATACTCTAAAGGTAACAGGTGATACCTTAAAAGCTTATTAATCACGTGAAGAATCAAACAAAGTTTATCAAAACAAGTGTGAGGTATCAACAATTAAACAAGAAATATACTAGAGCAAAAGGGTATCACTCCATCAAACAACTTTTACGGTTTCCCTGGTTTTAATTCACTTCAGCAAAACTAAACATGTTTATCATTTTGCCTTATGCATACAAATAATCCTATTCACTGTTGGTCAATAAATGAAACACTATTTTTAAAAATTTAAAATACAAAATTTTATTTTTAAATTCAAAATTTATAATTAGAATTCACAATCTGAAAAAAATTTACTATTACTTTAAAACAACACAAAATTTAATTAATTCTTGAGTTAAATTATTAAACAAAACTAAATCACAAAAACTTTAATTTATCAATAAACTAAATTAATCAAGCAAAATTTAAACTATCAAGAATTACTGACGAGTTGAAAAGAAAATCTTAATCTTAGTAAATGACAATTAAATCAAATATGCAATGTTAACTTATCAAGAAATATTAAAATGCTAAGTAAATAAATGTTAAATCACCAATACATATAGTATATATATATATATATATATATATATATATATATATATATATATATATATATATATATATATATATATATATATATATATATATATATATATATATACAATGTGAAAATTAAGAGATTGCAAACACAAGAACAAGCAAAAATACACAAAAGATTTACCATTAACAATTTCACTAAAGGGCAAAATTCTCTCAATATCCTTATTATATCATGAACAATCATAAGTAAAATTCACTTTACATTACATGTTTGTGAAAATCCGCAAAATACCCGAAATGCAGCTGCTTTAGATTTACAAACACACTTTTTCAAGGCTTGATGCTAAGTTACACACTTTTCCTACATTCGATCTCAAAAGCCAAGATTAACACCACTGACCACAAATATTTTATGTTAATAATTTTTCTTTAAAGAAAAAAGAGAGAGAGAGAGAGAGAGAGAGAGAGAGAGAGAGAGAGAGAGAGAGAGCCACACTGACAGTCTCTGAAATCAGAAAGAATAAATTTTGGATTTCAGCTAGAAGCGAAACAATCAGTGACGTCACATCCTGAGCAAAATGGTTTTGGGGCCAAAACTAATGCGGAACAATATGTGATCAGAACAATATGTGATCAGAGCAACACAGTCTTACAAAGCACGACGTAATCGAACGAGATATGTGTATTTACTCTCAAAAAGACATATACGACTTGAGCAGGAAATTGTATGGAATGAAGCTCTTAACGAAATCTCAATACGATAAAACAGGAAGCACTCTGGCCAACCACAAACGATACTTTTAAAACAAGATCGAACCAAAGTTGGTTTTCAGGAACTGTACATGAAACATTGCGAAATCATTTGTCTTTTCTCGTGGTGAGACAAAACTTTACACGACTACTGCCATTCCCTCACTTGTTAACGCGTTATCTTTCATGATGACAACTGAATCAAACATGACATACGAAATAACGAGAACAAATGTTGCTGGGAGACAAAATGTAAGGATCACATATTATGTTATTATTAAAAAGAATTTTCAATTGTAAATTACACTGTTATTATCTAAATCACTAACTCTTTAGATCTGACATTGCTAATTAAATACAATATTTCAACAATTATTATTACACAAAACACATTGTAACTAGAATAGCAAATACATCAAAATCATGGAATACTATACATATTACAAGGCAATATCATGAAATTCCTCCCCTCAGAAGATTAGTTATCCCAGGTTTGAATCCAGTGATTCACAGTGAGATAAATAATCTGCAATTACATAGTTCTTTCCAAAAATGTTCTCTATTTTTACATAGTAGGGTTACAAAATCAGTCAGGGGAGCTACTACGGCTGAGAAATTCAGACACAATTGATGATAAAATCCAGCCATGCCCAAAAATCTTTGTAGCTGTTTCCTGGTAGTAGGCGGGGTGTAGTCTTATGGATACCTGCTACATTAGCGTCAACAGGAGCGAGAAGGCCTTTTCCACCTTCAAATCCCAGATACCGAACAGTTGCCTTTCCAACTCAATTCTTGTGGCTGATTGCTAGTCCTGCTTCCATAGTTTCTTGAACACTTTCCTTAAAATCTCAGATGTTCTTCCCATGTATTAGAATAAATCACAATCTCATCAACACCACCCCATGGATCCTAGCAGTTGATCCATCACTCTTCGGAATGTCGCAGGTGCATTCATGAAACAAAACGGTAAACAGTGTATTACAGTCCAAAAGGAGTAATGAAAGCTGACAGCAATTTAGCATTCTATCTGGCGAATTTGATAACCTTTCAATAAGTCTATCTTGAAACAAATTTGGTTTGCCTAATATTATCAAGTAATTGGTCTATAAGAGGCAAGGGATAATTGTCAGCCACACTGAAGGAATTCAGTTTCCTATAATCAGTACACATCCGAAGTGAGCCATCTGGTTTCTTCACTAACACACAAGGAGAACTATAATGACTTGAACTGGGCTTCTAATCCATGTTTAAAACAACACTCCACTTCTTCTTCAAACATCTCTGTGAAAAGGTGACAAACGAGCAGAATGTACTTCTGTTTAAAAAAGGTCCATCTGCTCTGGATCTTTATCTCATGCTTTGTCATATCGTTATGCCTAGTAATAACTGCAAAATTTCAGGAAACTTCTAATCACCTCACTTAATTCACCACTTTAAGCTCAACACTGAGATGTTAGCTTATCTCTCTCCAAATTTTCCAATGTGTAGAAGAATTGTTCATCTTGGTTTCAGCCCCAATTGCAGCCATTATCGCCTCTCTGTAGATGAAGTTGTCTGTGTTATTGACACTGTTTCAGTTTAGTCTCTGAGAAGTAAGGTTTCAAAAAGATTCATATGCATCTTCCTCTGTCGTTTCCTTTCTCTTCTTCCTGGTGTTTCAGTCACACAGTCTGATCACGAACTTCTGCTATCCTCCATAAGGACCTTGAAATTTATTGGTAAGGGGAAATATTTCTTCACTGGTAAGAATCCTAGAACTTGCTGTCCCACACTAATAAAACTTCTTAGTTTAATCTTAGCATCATATCCTCTTTTAATTTTCCCTCAACTTATTTTCAGATTTTCTAAAGAGAATTTTCTAGTTTCTCTTAACCTTTTCCTCAAATTCTTCACATATTCTCCTTGGATTTCCTCTTGATTTTCTTCCCAGTTCTCTGTCAAGGGTTAACCAGCATCCCATTCTCTTCCTGATTCATAACAATACTTAGTTAACATGTTACTCGTCTGGTGGAACCTTTCCAAAGGCCTTGAGTCTCTGGATGATAAGCAGTTGCAACTGTTGTTTCCACCCCTAACAAGTTCATCACATCCCAAGCAATTTTAGCAGTTGTTCTCTCCATCACTTTACAAAATCTCTCTGGTTCAAACTTCTGAGAAAAAACTCCACCACAGAACTCCCCTAAGGATACCTTGTCACACTGGACACATTAATGTTAAGATATTTCATTTCCCTTTTGCTTTCTTTGAAGCACTGCCCAACCACATCTATAATCACCTTGGTAAAGGGTTCTCCTAACTCTCTATAGGTTGTAAGGGGGCTTTCTGAATGGTTTCATTCAATTTTCCAGCTGACCTGGCAGGTGTGTGACACTCTGACAGAACCTGGTAACATCCTTGTGAGGTCTAGGCTAGAAAGATACTTCATACTCTTCAACAGTCTTCCCGATTCCCATGTGTGTCCAGACTGTGCGCTACTGCTACCACTTGCTTCCTCAACGGATATGGAATCAGAATTTGATGATTTTCACCCCATTCAGTATTTCCTGGTATATCTGCAGGTCGATGCTTCCTCATTAGCAATCTTTCCTTTAGATAATAACAGGTAGGAGTTTGTTGCATCTCTTTTTGATCAACAACTCTGAAGAACAAATCAGCTAATGTTGTATCCTTCTTCTGCAGTTCCATTACCTTCTCTAGTCACTTGGACTAACTTCATCATTGAACTCAACATCTGCTAACTCTGTTACTGCAGTTTCATTGCTATCTTCAGGAATGCTCTGACTATTCTGAGTCTCTCTAAGAACAACAACAGATCCTCGTCTTCAGTGGAAGCAATCTCTTCATGACTAATAATAGCTTTGAAACTTCTAATTTCCTGGAACAGCTCTTTCTAAGCCTTGGAAGATCCTTCACTTGATCCTTCTGGTATGGGTAATCCTCAGTTTCTTCACTTGCAGATGTAGTTCCCTTCATACTCTGCAGTTACACAACTTGGAAACAGATGGGGGTTTTTCTTCTCTAAATCTACCGTAGGACTAATCCTCAACGGTTTGTCTGTCACTATAGGACAAGGAACAAATGGTGCCCCACCAACTTCATTACCCAGTAAAGCATGCACACCTTCAACAGCTATTGAGTCCTTTACAGCAAAATCAACATTCCCTGTCACCAACTCACATGACAGGTGCAAGCTGTATATAGGAGTTATCTTTTCTCCTATACCCTTCAAATGTCTGAATTCCGGTGAGATTCTTTCTCCCAACTGTGGGTGAGCACTAATGAACTATCACACTATGGTTACTACCTATATCACATAATACCTTGACTGGTACTTCCACACTCCCTCCTTGAGTCGTCAGTGCATACCTTCATAGATATATGGCTTAAAAGCCTCCAAGCTGCTCAGCCACTCACTGATTGAGGTTACATCTCCACTGGTTGCTAAACACTCAGCTTGTTTAGTCTCAGTCTTCCCAACTGTCTCAGTCTTCCCCACACTGCTGTTCACAGTTTGCTTAACCTGGTTACCTTTAACCACCTGACCAGATGGCTTGGTCTGCTGTTGTGTCTGATAACAATCTTGACTGTAGTGTCCTGCTCTTCCACACTTGAAGCAGACAACATTAGTCTTCTGTATCTGACTTGAGAAACTGGGATGATGAGGATTGACATTTGGATTGCTGAGGGTATTAATACCTGGCTTTGTACTGGCATTGCCACTAGAAGGATCTCTGTAATGTTCCTGAAATTTGGATGAGACCTAAAACTCAGCGTTGTTGGTTCTGGTACTGACATTATAATTCCTTTTGTTACATATAATACTATAATCTTCACTGAATGTAGCAGCTTTGTCAAGTTTCTTAACCTCTCTCTCTCTTAAATAGGCTCTTATGTGTTCAGGAATTCCTCTAAGATATTGCTCTAGGACTACTAATTCCTCAAGTTCTTCCATAGATTTAACTTTACTAACTTCCAACCATCGTTTGAAACATCTTCTTACTTTGTAGGCATAATCCAAGAAAGTAATCTTATCATCATTTCTCAAAGATCTGAATCTTTCATTGTAATATATAGGGGTCATCTGGTAAACTTGTAGCACATTGTGTTTGAGTACCTTGTACTCTTTGCACTGATCAGCTGATAAGGCTAAATAGGCACTTCTTCCTTTGCAACTGAGAACAATCTGTACCAAGAATGACTATTTATCTTCTGGCCACCCCAAACCTGAAGCCACTTTTTCAAAGTGATCAAAAAACTCATCTGGAACTTCTTCTGTAAACTTTGGAATTAACTTCTGCACTCTTACCACATCGAATACAGGCTCTTGAGTTACCTTGGATAAGGTCAGATAGTGCCACAGGTAACTTGGAGCGAGCTTCTATTAATTTCATCTCTCTTCCATAATCTTCTTGGTTCCTCGCTCTCTCTTTCCTCACTTGCTCTTTCTCTTTCTTCTCATGCTCTTTCTCTTTCTTCTTCTGCTGCTTTTTCTTCTTCTCTTTTTTTCTTTCTCTTTTCTCTCTATCTTCTCTTTCTCTTTCAACCTCCATATTCAGCTTAATCAAACTCTCTTCTGCTTCTGTGTGTCTAAGCTCTGCTTCTGCACCACTTTTCTCTTTCCTTTTTATCTCAGATTCAATGTTAGCTTTCAATTCTTCTTCCTATTTAAAAATTCTTCCTCAGTTGCATTCAGCAGTTCTTGTGCCTCTCCTAACTCTTCATCTATTTTATGACAGTCCATCAATGCTTGGAAAGCAATACATATGATTTGTGCCTTAATCACACCACTAGACACATTAACCCCACATGCCACTGCTAAAGCAGTCCACTGTGCCTTAGTCAGATTGGATTCAGATTGGATGGATGGAACTGCTAAAAACTCCTGAACATTAAACAGAGCCATTTTCTCTTACATTACTCAACCGAATAATTCACAGTACAATGCAAAAATAATTACATGGTCACTCTCCCATCAAAATATATCCCCAACACCACCAGTATAAACCATAAACCAGAGAGATATTTTGTTTTCTTCCTGGGTCTTGGCACCAAATTCTATTGTCATGATGTGTACCTCACTCAGCCAGATACCTGAACTCTCAAAACAATAAAAATTACGACTGCATACTCTAAAGGTAACAGTGTCCCTTAAAAAGCTTATTAAATACATGAAAAATCAAACTAAGTCTATCAAAACAAGTGTGAGGTATCAACAATTAAACAAGAAATATACTAGAGCAAAAGGGCATCACTCCATCAGACAACTTTAACTGTTTCCCTGGTCTTAATTCACTTCAGCAAAACTAAACATGTTTATTATTTTGCTTTATGCACACAAATAATCCTATTCACTGTTGGTCAATAAATGAAACATTTAAAAATTTAAAATACAAAAATTTATTTTCAAATTCAAAAATTTATAACTAGAATTCATAATCTGAAAAATTACTATTACTTGAAAACACAAATTCTAATTAATTCTTGACAGTTAAATTATTAACCAAAATCCAAGTACAAAATCTTTAATTTATCAATAAATTAAATTAATCAAGCAAAATTTAAACTATCAAGAATTACTCAAGATTTGAAAAGAAAATCTTAGTAAATGAAAATTAAATCAAGTATGCAATGTTAACTTATCAAAAAATATTTAAAATGCTAAATAAATAAATATTAAATCATCAATATATATATAATTCACAAGAACACACAAAAATACACAAAAGATTTGCCAATAATAATTTCACTAAGGCAAAAAGTCTCTCAATATACCTCATTATACCATGGTAATAATAAGTAAAGTTCACTTTACCTTACACAAGCTTGTAAAAACTTTTGCAAAATCTCCTGAAATGTAGCTGCTTTAGATTCACAAAACACACTTTTTTGTTAGGCGCCGTTACGCACTTTTACTACATTCAGATCTCAAAAGCTAAGATTAACACCAGTGACCACACAAATATTTTACGTTAATAATTTCTCTCTTTTGAAGAGAGAGAGAGAGAGAGAGAGAGAGAGAGAGAGAGAGAGAGAGAGAGAACCACATGAACGGTCTCTGAAATCAGAATGAATAAATTTTTGGATTCCTGTTAGAAACAAAATAATCAGATGACGTCACTTCTTGAGCAAAAACTCTTGGTGCCAAAGCCAACACGCCAGAACACACGTGATCAGGAGCAATGCAATCTACAAACACGCATATTAATCGACCAAGATATGTGCATTCACTCTAGAAAGGCACAATAAAACACGAGGCAAACCGTCAACTACAAACTGCATATACTTTTAAAACAAGACGAAGAACCAAAGTTGGTTTTCAAAACTATACATGAAACATTGCAAAATCATTTGTCTTTTTCTCATATGAGACAAAACCTTACATGACTCGATTGCCATTCCCTTGCTTGTTAACGCATTATCTTGCACGATGACAACTGAATCAAAACATGACACGAAATCACGAGTAGAGAACACATGTTGCTGGGAGACAAAATGCACAATCACATATTATATTATTATTATTAAAATGTATTATTAATTCTAAATTATTCTGTTAGGTTATCTAAATCACTAACTCATTTGAGATCTGACATTACACTACATATGATATTTCAACAATTATTATTACTTCACAGAACATATTATAACTAGAGTAGTAAATACATCAAAATCATGGAATGCTATACATATTACGAGGCATTATCATATATATATAGCATATATATATATATATATATATATATATATATATATATATATATATATATATATATATATATATATATACATATATATAGCATCTGGTTGAAGGAAGGTTATAAACAGTTATGTAACTTTTATTATTAAATTGTTTAAACTGAAGGAAATGACTTCATATTCTTCAGAACGAATGTTTATTGGGGGAAATATTTTGCTTTGGAAAATAGCTGGTCACTATGAGATGGTAATGGCTTCATAAGGAAGGCGAAGCACGAATAATGTGGGTATAATGACTAATTACTTAATGCATCCTCAACACCCTCCATACATCCTTATCAATTTTGTTATAAGTTCACGAAGATTCATGTACATCAAATACAGTATTTTCCTTTTACTCTCAAAATTCTCATAAAGCTCTATTAATAAGCATCTAATGCAAAATAATATTAATTTTCTGTCGCTGAACAGTGCAATTTTACTATCAATTCTTTTGCTATTTATCTTCCCCATCATCAACGCTTTAATTTTGATTACTTACAAGCTCCATTTTTAAGCTTACGTATCAGGATGGGGGGTTGTTCAGATATCGATGCACTTTAGATCTTGGTGGTCACCCGTCTTGGTGCTGATTATAAATAACATACCTTACTTACTGTTGATGTCTGGCGGCTGCAGTTTTGAAAATATTGCTCAGAAGCTACCTATGATATGTTGCTGACTTGGATATGAAATTAGCATAATCATTTGCATAGAAATTTGATAAATTACACTTGTTCTTTCTGTGCATTTAATTCTTCTTCTTCTTCTTCTTCTTCTTCTTTCTTCTTCTTCTTCTTCTTCTTCTTCTTCTTCTTCTTCTTAAGATTCAAGATTATGATATCCGCAATGATGATTACAGGGAGAACTTACTAGTGGCAGAGAGTACAATGACAGACTGAGGACAAGGCATGATAAAAAAGCTTTCTGTCTGTGCCTCAAAGCAGCTGAAATGTGTCCGTGATACAAAAGCGTAAGACATCACGGACAAACCGAGTGACAAAGGCAAATAAGCATTGGTAAAAGAAACCAGAAGAGAAATAGACTTGACAGAGTTGCAAATCGTGTCGAAATCAATTCTTGTAGGTAAAATCCTGGAGGAATCTCTAATGGAATCTGATGGAAGCTGAAATTGACGGGCTAGAATGCTGCATGCATTTGGAAACTGGAAAAGTAAGATTGATGGAATAAATGTTACCAGAGATTGCAAGGGCATTCAGAGAGAGAGAGAGAGAGAGAGAGAGAGAGAGAGAGAGAGAGAGAGAGAGAGAGAGAGAGAGAAGAGGACGTAAAATGTGTATTCAAACACAACGAAAGAAATGGATTTAGACGGAAAGTTAATGGAAGAGAGCGAATTGATAAAGATATCTTCGTATATTAACGTGTGTGTGTGTGTGTGTGTGTGTATATATATATATATATATATATATATATATATATATATATATATATATATATATATATCATATATATATATATATATACAGTATATATTCACTGTCTCGGAAATATACAGAAGAGGATAACTAATATGGCTAGTCGTCTGACGGATTCGAACCACCAACAGCAACTACTCGACTGCAGTGACGAGTTCTCTACCACTGGGCAGTCAGAGAGATATTGACTGATACCAACTCTGCCGCGCATGCCTGTCGAGTGCAGGTATTTTTATCAGTTATGCGATCAAAACTACTCCACCATGACGGCCGAGTGATACGTTTGAAGCATGTAGCGATTTATAAATTTTTTATTACATCACCGTGACGCTTTGTATGCACACATACATTAAGCTTCAAATGTCATTAGCTTTAACGTACCAATCGGCTTTAGTATAGATAACACATCGGCATGGTGGCGAAGAATAATGATTACTAGGAGAATCACATCACTGAAATGGAGATAGTTACGTCAGGCTTAATCATACAGCGATTCGATCACTAATTTCATTATAATTTATAATATTTGAGGTAGTAGTTTGATTCACTGCCCTTGCATCTACGATTTATTAGTATATCTCTTCCATTAACTCTCCGTCCTAAATCCATTTCTTTCGTTGTGTTTAAATACACATTTTACGTCCTCTTCTCTCTCTCTCTCTCTCTCTCTCTCTCTCTCTCTCTCTCTCTCTCTATATATATATATACTGTATATATGTAGGCTTCCACCGATTCTTGGAATTTCACTCCACTTGACTAGGAATTGCCGTCCAGCTTGAAAAGAGAAATAAATCCATTTATCTTTAAAAAATGAAAACAGGAAGCTAAGGGCCCGAAGGACATCGGCCACTGGCTAATTGCATATGCAAACTTAATGATTTATAGCACTTTTCACTACCCATATTACTAACGATGGGATGAAACATTCTATCAGAATATATAGAAATGAAATCATAGGTATCAAGACTGTTAAGGCCAATTACAAAATTTCCCCAGGCAATTATACCGCTAACCTTTCATAACTTATCTCAATATTATACCTGAAAGATCTTCGCAGGTCGAAGTATGCGTGACTCGACAATGATGGAAAGTTTTGAGAGAATTTATCCAACCATTTAGATGAACAGAGTGTGCAGGGTATTTTGCCCCGGTGAGGAGACTTAGAAAGTAAAACAAAAGAGTTAGTTTTGATGTAGCTAATTTTTGGACGTTACCTTCCTTCATGGAAATCAGATAACGTCCTCTGAGAGCCTCTTCACCCGGTCATGAGATACGGTTTGATGAGTGTTTGTGTATACGTGCGTTAGGTGATACACTTTATATGTGTGGAAGTGACTGTGGTAGGGTTATTTTTGTTGCGAGTCTATTGACCTTTTATTTTTAACTTTCACATGTCGCGATTTATTGGCTTTGTCGCATCATCGTTATAAGTTCATTCAAAGACTAATATTTTTCTCCCTCTCTCCCTCTCTCTGTCTCTCTTTATACATACATACACATACACACACACACACACACACACACACACACACACACACACACACATATATATATATATATATATATATATATATATATATATATATATATATATATATATATATAATGCCATATATAATCTATGATAACATTTGTAGCAACAGTAAATGTATATGAAAACTTGTTGCATCTAGATGTGATATAGACTATGTTTACATGAGACATTAGTTAAAAAACTTATTTAATTGCACAGATTCTATAATTATCGGTGATTTAGTTTACACGGAAATGTTATTGATAACGTCTGAATTTCCGAGGCCTGCATTAAACAGCTTTTGTGTTAACAGTTAAGCTGAATATTCTAAATTTACCAGGACTTTAAAACAGTTCCTTTCTGAGCATACCATCTATCATATTATTCCTTTTATTTTCCCCTTTGTTGGTATTATTCGTTTTCGTCTTACCGACTCTTTTCAAAAATTGCCTAGCAAGAAATTTTCGCTTCTTAAGATAAAATACCGCAAATCATCTCCCTTGACACAGTCTTCCAGCACAAGTAATTCTCAGTAAGCGATAAGAGCCACGCCTTTGACCAAATGACAGCAACAGTATCAAGGCATTTCATTCCATATTTAAAATCTTCATTCTAACTGTTTCTTTTTCCATTTTTTATATCGATTTCAGTTTTTTATATATAAAGCTGAAGTATACGGTTTAGTAATATAATGGTCTTTAAATGATCAATTCTTTCCTTACATAAATTGAAAGTTTATCATGATCGTTTGTTTAATTATCTACTTGAGCTTCAAAGTTCTTAAACTGAAAATTCCATTTCTAAATCTAGTTTTGTGCAGATGAAGCCTACAACTCGCTCTTTTAAAGTGTTTTAAATGTGGTTGTTATTGCATTTTATTTATTTCTTTGAGTATGGATTTGCTATATAAAATACCCATACAAGTAAATATTACTTAAACCTCCAGTTGATATTGAATTAATCAACAACGAAAGTCCTAATCAGGAGATATTTAGTATTTACTTTATCATAATTCTTTCTCGAACGTGTTAGTGATGTGGTGACTCAGTCTCTCATTGTAGCCGTAAGTTTTGTGAATGAAGGGGAAACTTTTTTTTTTTTTTTGCATATGGCTGCTTTCAACTGTGGTTAAAATATGAACAAGCTCATCAAGTGAGGTGATTTTATCTATAATCCAGCCATGAGTCAACAAAATAAAATCTCTTCAATATTCTTTCAATTATAATTGATCGTTTTAGTCTTTGACATCCATTCTGAGCTTCATCACTGTATTCTCTCTCCTGAATGATACAAAAGATATTGCAAGAGCAGTAAGAAAGAGTGAATCTGTGAAAACTAAAACAAGACAGAAAGCCCTAAACTTTTCAGTGTTCAGGTTTTTGAATTACCCAAATCCCTCCTCATTGTGGATGACACGCCGCATGAAATGACTAAAATATTTATTTGTTTACAGGCAACTACTACAGTGAAATTTTAGTTTTCTTCTAAGTTAAGCTTCCCATATTACTACTATCATGCTTAATTGTTGTTATACCTTCTAAATTTATTAGCAGTATATCCTGCTACAATTCTATTGCCTGTCGGTCAATCTGATGATTCTACTGGTGCCTCAGAGATCACCATAAGAGAAATCACTGATAACCAACGAGGTTTCATAGTTGTGTCATGTAGTAAGGCTCGACTTCTATTATTACGAGATGACAAGAGCATTCAGTCCCTGACAAATGTTAATTTGTCATTATGCATCCAGTACTCTTCATTTTGGAAATAGCAATCGATCCCTGGTTTGAAGAACTGGGTAATGATTGTCTACTGAGCAAAGAGGAAAGCTTGACCAAGCAATTTTAAGGATGGCGAAAAAATTTAAAGAAAATTACCAGGTTGCAAGTTTCATACACTATTGGCTTTATACTGATTACTTCAAGTACCTCATTTAATTTTGAAGAATACGTTTCCTTTTCATAGAAACAATCCTCAAGCCGATATCACTGCGCGAATAAGAACTTGAATTTCCGACACATGAAGGACTGAAGAAGTGGATGGTATGCATCAGAAAAGCAAGTCATCAGATATAAGATCGATATTCTATGAATACTATGCACTACTTGAAGATAACAAAGAACAGAAGATAACAGAAATTTTCATGAATAAACTAAGAATAGATAAACAATACTTGATACAAAAAAACGGACTTCCGAAAGGTAAAAGATAGTTTTACCGAGTGTTTACACTGAAATATTCTTTGAGGGTTGTACGACAAAATAAATTGCATGTAAAAGGATACAAAGCGATCCTTCTAAATAACAAGGAATGCCGGAACACATTTCAATACAGTTTGCTTGACACAAAGGTGGGATTCTGACGATACAATTTTAATGCTTTTGATGGAATAATTTTTTATTTGTGGGGTGGTGGGCAATAGGGAACAAATACATCTGCATCTTTATCTTTGAATATTTAAGGTTGACAACAAAATAATAATAGGAATGAACTTGGGATAACATGTCATTTTCATACTAATAATCTATATATACACAAAAATGGATGTATGTATGTGTGTATGTGTTTGTGTGTGTGTGTGTGTGTGTGTGTGTATGTTCCACATACACTCTGGAACGCATTGAGCAATTTCAACCAAACTTGGCATGCATATGACTTACCATCTGGGAAAGAGCATTGTGGGGGTAAGACATCACAGGCACCAAAACGGTGGGTGTCGGAAGGGAGTGAAATGTAAAAATTACAGAAAACAACAGATATTAGTGTCTAATCCATCGTTTTCGAGGTCACTGAGATGAACAGTGACCCTCCCAATTCCCTTCAAGTCCAAGTTCAGCCCAGATAGGGAGAAGGGCTGGGAAGGGGGTGACATGTAAAAATAAGCGAAACGTCGGATATTACTTTTTAATCCATAGTTTTCAAGGTCGCTGGGAAGAATAGTGACTCTCCTGATGCCCTTTAAGTCCAAGTTCAGCCCTGATAGGAAGTGGGGTGACGTGTAAAAATAATCGAAAACGACAGGGATTAGTGTTTAATCCATAGTTTTTGAGGTTGCTGAGATAAACAGTGACACTCCTGATGACCTTCGAGTCCAAGTTTAGCCCTGATAGGAAAGGGGGGTGGGAAGGGGTTGACGTAAAAAAGGGTAGGTTCGCAAGGGAGTTTTTAACTGCGGCGGCCACCGCTCGTTTAACGCTGTAATCGTTCACACGACGTTTTTGACCGCGGCGGCTACCGCGCGGTAATGCTTCTTTAAATTATATATATATATATATATATATATATATATATATATATATATATATATATATATATATATATATATATATATATATATATATATATTAATCTACTTTTTGTGGCATCCAGTGTCATAAGACCCCTCTCCATAGTTAACAGTTGACAGTGACAGCGATGCAATAGAGCAGTGGTTCCCAAAGTGGGCGGTACCGCCCCCCTGGGGGCGGTGGATTGATATCGGGTGGGCGGTGAGGCAAAAGGGGGCCGACAGGGTGGCATTAAGAGCATTTAATTTTAAGCAATTAAAACAAAAAAAACAAAAAAACACAGACTTAAAATTACCGAACGTGGGGATCTACGACTTCTTAGTGAGTTCCAGCCTGATGTGGAGAAACCGATATCCCTGCGCCAACACCCATCCCATTAACAGTAATTGTGAAGACCAAGTTTACTAAATTAAGTATTGTTTGTGAAATACATTTTCGAGTTTAATATTGTTGTTTTCAATTTGAAGCAAACCGTCGCCCCGCCCCAAGAAAGAAATAATAATACTCGCGTGTGTTATCGGCGGGGAGGGCGCTAGGAATCCATCTGGAAGCAGGGGCGCCAGCCTGAAAAGTTTGGGAAACTCTGCAATAGAGAGTGTGTGACTGTAATCACGGGGACCACCCGGCGTGGTGGCAGGGTTGCTATGGTAATGCAATCTCTCTTTCTCATTGGCTGACACAGCCAATGATGGCACCTGCTGTCTTCAAAGCGCGGTTCACCGCTGTGCGTGTGAACGATGTCATTGATTTGTATGTATCTCGACACGCCCGGCAATCGCGCGTTGGCGAGGCCGCGATACGCCGCGGTTACGTGTGAACGATTCCATAAGCTAACACTGAACAATCGACCGCGCGTATCTCACCGCGCGATTAAAAACACCCTGTGTGAACGTAGCCTAACCCTCATTACTGTGTCTAAGTCACTGACAGTTTACAAAGACTGAACATATTGTCTCTGAGACTGGCACTTATTGATTTATGGTTACCGAAAGGATTTAGTGGGTGGGTAAATTAGGTAGATTAATGAAACGTTTAGTGACTTTTTCATGAAACGGGGGTGGGGCGGAGAGAGAGAGAGAGAAATGTAAAACTATACAGTTATGTATAGAAAGAACTCGTGGTAAAGGAAAGGTCAAGAGGCTTGTTTTAAGAACGGCGATGTCTGATAATAAGGGCAGATTTTTCAAGTGAGTAGAGGTACGCTTATCATAATTATTCACATGCAAATGTTTATTTGCGAGCCATTCATATTATACAGTGTAATAAATACTCAATGTTATTTTATTATGGATAAAAAGATAGAAACATCACATACTGTAATAGCTTTACAGTATGGTTTATAAAAAAAATGTTGTAAACTTTACTTTAAAAACATTATCTGAAATTATGTAAACACTGATTCATATGGCTATTGAGTCGATTCTACGATCTAATTCTATGAACATTCATCCCTCTCAAAGTAGCCTTCAGTATCTCAGGGTCCATCTTTATCTTTTCAGAAAATAGTGAACAAGTAAAATCAATGTTCATGTTACAAGTAGTCAAGATTTCTAGTTTTTTTTTTTTTTTTTTAAGCATGATATTTCAGTTTTGGAACCAAACATTGTTCTTGAAATTGAGGACAATCTCCATAAGTGTGGAGGTGTTAGCAGACGAAAATCCATTTTGCTTAAGAGGTAATTCAAATTTAGTCCCAGTTCATTTTTAGCAGCATCAGTTATGTAATGTTTTGCCCTCACAACTACTTCAAACATACAGCTTGTCCGTATATATATATATATATATATATATATATATATATATATATATATATATATATATATATATATATATATATATATATATATATATATATT
This sequence comes from Macrobrachium rosenbergii, assembly GCF_040412425.1. NCBI lineage: Eukaryota > Metazoa > Arthropoda > Malacostraca > Decapoda > Palaemonidae > Macrobrachium > Macrobrachium rosenbergii. The sequence goes on along the minus strand of NC_089795.1, from coordinate 8,973,435 downwards.
TTTTTTTTTTTTTTTTTTTTTACATTCTGCCGTTTTTCAGCTTCTGCCTAGCAAGCTATCCCTACCTACTCATTTTGGGGGCTACGTGATTTATAAGACAGAAATCTTCCATAGAAAGCAATGCTTGTATTCGTACAGAGTTGACGCTGTATCCCAATTCTTCTAGCCTACGCAACAACACATACGCTTCTTGTGGGACTATTCTGCTATCTCTCCTCACCTCCAGATTCGTCAACTAGTTCACAAGCTATTATCGGGATATTTTCGCTGACTAAATCAAGTTGTCCACGGGCAAACAATGACTATAATTCTATCCATAAAAGATTTACGGTATTTTCCCTTACATGTCTGAAAATATATTGTCCCCCGCCCCTTTCTACCCACATCCAGAAACTCGTGATACAGTTATTGCAACTGCAAAACCATTCAAACTTTCCTTACAGGGTCCTGTTACCCGAAAACAGAAAGGATTTGGTGAGCTAAGATTTAAAAAGTTTCCCAGATACTCTTTTGAAATCTAGAATTCTAACTTTTCTACCTTCATTATCGTACAATAGCAGGTGCATGACTAATTTTCTTTCTATTCTAAGCAGCTATTGTGATGCATCCAAACAAATCACGATTTATGATCGTGTACATCAATGAATCTGACTATACAAATATTTAAGCAGACTCAGTAATGTTTTTGCTCGGTGAACAAACTAATTTTTAACCGTACTTCTAAAGAAAATATACAAGTTCTTTATATAAATGCTAGTCTCTTTCTTAAACTGGAACGTGGAGGCGGAATTTGAGTTCAGTACGAAAGATTTCATGATAGATTGATACAAGGTAGGAGCGAACATTGAGAGAATAGTGAAGATTGAACAAAATATGAGGAATCAGAAAAGGAAAAAGATAGAATAAATAGACAGATGAAGTTCATTTCATTTTCTTGAACGTCACAAAATTCTTTTGAACGTAAAGACAAGTGGATTGATTTCCAACATAAACTAGAGCGGAACTGGATCTGATTTTATAATAAATTCCAGAATCAAATCAAAACACCTATTAAAATTGTGTGCCAAATGGGATATGTATTCCATAACCAAAGGTGAGATTTGCATTGTAAGACAAGTGGTTCGTGTTTGAAATAACTGAAAATTACATTTGCTCGGAAATAGCTGGTTAAAGTGGAGTTTCGAAATACCGAAACTCCCCTGTGTACCAAGTTCCTCTTGTGAAGAAACCAATTCGAATTAAGTTGCTATAAATAGGACCATGACAGGAAAAGCTGAAAGAAAAAACGCTATAGCAGTAAATTTTGTGTGTTTGTTTAACAAGACTAGAACAAACATTTACTTTAGTTTCCTACTTTGTGAAGAGCTGTTGTCTTTTGTGTTGAGAAAAAGAAACAAAATAACGGTAATTGGAAAACAATGGTTTCTGAGGGTCGCTAAGCTGTTTAATTGGCCCTAGACTCCTTCGTGCAAGGAAAGGAATATCTACTGATATATATATATATATATATATATATATATATATATATATATATATATATATATATATATATATATATATATATATATAAGTATATATTATATATATACATATATAATATATAATATATATATTATATACATACATACATACAGTTATTAGCAAAGAAGAAGTTATTGATACATATATATATATATATATACATATATATATATATATATATATATATATATATATATATATATATATATATATATATATATATATATATATATATATATATATATATATATATATATATATATGTGTGTGTGTGTGTGTGTATATACATATATATTATTGCTATATATATATATATAGTTATATATATATATATATATATAGTATATAGTATATATATATATATATATGTTATATATATATATATACATATATGTTGTGGGGGGTATTTCATCAGAAATTCCCTCTGTGTTTGGTTATAAGGACTGTGTTTGGAACCTGATCGTTGAGTTTGGTTTAGACATCTGTCCTTTCTCCATGGCTGGAATAAGACTGTTTTTTGGAAGTCAGACCAATATTCCTGCAGGACTAGACAAACTGATAGTGGTTTTTGTTGTATTTGGTAAAAAGACTTTTTACAATATAATACAATTGGTTTGATAGGTGATCTCCCATGTCGATCTAATATCTAAGCTTTCACACTTTCATAGCAAGATTCAAGATTCACACACAGGAACAAACATATGACCACGTTCCCAGCGGACTTCCACGGCTCCGACCGCCAGCTCTGATAAATTAGAGAATTTATTTTTTGCAAACAGAAATGTATGATGACGCACTGTCTTTAAGACACTACACAGGATTCCACGACGCTTAGCGTCTGGGCGACCAAAAGGAATTTCACAGTTGGTCTGATCAAAGTAAAATAAACTGGATCCTTAGATTTTACTTAGGAGTTTATTTTAACTCAGACAATGAAATATGACATTTATATACCAAGATATACATATAATTTTTTTTTATATATATTTGATATATATATATATATATTTAATATTTATATATATATATGGTGTCCAACGTTCACGCAAATATTCTGTAGTAAGGAGAGGATTTTTAATGATGCATACAGCTTTTTGTCTTTCGTTCATAATAAGGTCACATTGCCGACCTGACCACGAGAAGGGATGAAGTGTCTTAACTCTCGTTTACATACACATACCTGTCTTTTCAGGGGGATAGTTTTTGTAGAGCTGAACAGACCCATAAGACAAGCGAAAGCCAAGTGGGCAATCGTTTTTATTCTTGCAAGCAAAATTACATTTTTAAATCAGCTTACACTTTTACCAGAAATTGAAGTGAGTAGTGTTAATGGTGGGGAAACAAACATTTATGTCATCCATAATCACGGGACGTGTCCCACGTTGCCGTCAGGAATAGTTGAACTAGGACCACTTCAATTTCTTGCTCTTGTATCTGAAAGGCTTTTATGGTGACAAAGATTTCCAAAAATCGAGATTTTAAATCTTTTGATAGGTGTCAAAGAGGGCATTTGCTAGTTACAATTTCATTGTATCTGGTAGATCGGTACACGCTGTTGGCCCAGCGTTATTAATATATAATATATTAGAGAAATATATATAGATATATATATAGATATAGGTATATATATATCCACAATACAGTATAGGTCCCGTTGCTAAAAACCAATTATATAGCCACGTAAATATAAGATATCCTGCCATATATATAGAGCTGTTATATATATATATATGGTTAAACTGAGATATATATATATTTCCGTACGATTTAAATAGAAAACTCGAATATATAGATATCATATATATGTTATATATATCGTATTCATCAAATTTATATATAACTTACTAACTTTATATATATAGAATGCGAATGGAAAATTTAATATACATATATAGAAAATATTATTTCATATATAAGATGTTTAGAAATGAATTTATATTTGATATAGAAAGGGAATATATGTTCATTTACATTTTTTTATCGGGAATATATATATAAATATTATATTTCATATGTATTATAGATATAGATAAAATCATGACAAATATATTTATTATGATATTATAGCAGAGTTAAAAACTATATATATACGTGATTCGCCAATGACCGCAGGCTTCTATCATATATATATCAACATTATATATATTATAATATGATTCATAGATAGTCTTGCTTTTCCCTCCTACCTAAAATTGAGAGCCATATATATGATACTATCCTGATATAGATAGATATAGATATATATAATACAAGTGTTCAGACAAAACCTCATAAATATATTTATATATTTATATATATTATATATATAATATCAAACCATTACATATATTTATAAATCACATTATTTCGTAAAAAATTTTAGATAAGGAGTAGCATTTCTAGCATAAACTTCAAATGATAGCTGAACGCACCATAATCAAAATCGAAAAGAAATTACAAATGAGATAAAAGTGAAAGTAAAAATTCCACTACTAACTTCTAATATAATAACAGTGACTGCTCATATGCCTGATCGGTGAGGACTGATGAGAAATGGTGATTTTAAGTTTCTAAAGAAGAAAGAATTAATAGGTCATTGTTCTGGTGATCTAGAAGACAAAAAGTCGCCAGAGTTTCAACCAGTCTGACGAGTTGAACTTTTATTTCAGTTTCGTTGTTTGAGATACACTTTCTTTCTCTTAATAAACCATAGTGCTCCCCATTCTACAGGCCAGCCTCATCTTCAGAATGATACCATGGGGCCGCAAAAGTAATTTGGTGAGTGAGACATATTCTCCCTGAATCAGATGTTCTCAAAAACCATGTGGCCGCACCCCTGTCATAAATGGTTTTAGCATCTGAAGACTCTGGTCATTCAGTCCCACACGAGAGACACATAATTGCGATGGAATCATTTCCCTTTAATTCTGTAATAAACTTGTTCTCTCAAAGATTCACTAGGTTATCTTTGCACAGGTAACGATGGTCAGTCCACCGTTTTAATTTGCTTGTGTTTCCCATTTCTGTGGGTACAGTAAGACGACAGCCTTCTTTGAAGGACTGTGATTTGGCTTTTAGGGTAGACTGTAGTCTCGATCGGCGGCACTGCCTGTCATCGCTTACACCCCCGGTAGCAAATGTGCAGGTATTGTACCAGTCACCAGTGCCCTTTCTCCCAGCAGCGAGCCGGAGCCGTTGCGCGGTTAGGTCGACAGTCTAGACGTGACAGGTGTCTGTTATATTTTTAGAAGATGCTGGAGTGGCTTTGGGAATGAAACAGCGATTCTCATTAATTAAATACCATATTGTGAGAAGATCAGGATATGGTTGTTAAAATAAGTGAAAATAGTGGAAAGAGTGAGAGATTTGCTTCTTTCTTCCCTTTGTTCATATATGTATCAAAAACCATTTCGTACAAGAATATTTAATACAGAGCATCCGGCCTTCTCTGTTGTATTTAATATTTATCCAGTTTTCCTTAGAATTTCTTCCATACTACTTGATCTTTATCCCCTTATTCATTTATTCTCAACAAAGTTAAAAAAAAATATTCTTTGTCTTTTTCCTTTACACTATAATTATCCCTGATTTTTTCAGTGAAAGTTGCCTGGGGCATTAGTGGAAATCCTACAAAAGATATGATATAAAAATTTTTGGCACATGTGGAAATTATATACTGCTTTAGCTAGGTCAGTTCATGCTTGAATGTCCATTTGGTTTCTAAATAAATATATATATATATATATATATATATATATATATATATATATATATATATATATATATATATATATATATATATATATATATATATATATATATGTATGAATGTCTTTTTCTGTAATACAGTGTAATATGAATATAAAAAGGCCCATAAAAAATATTTTGAATGTTACAACCATATATTTCGAGCACTTCCTTCTGTGCCCTGTTCACTGGTAAAATATGGACAGATGAAATGTTACAGGATATATACAAAGCATGTGTACTGTAAGTGTGACATTAAGTCTCCGATGGTGTGCAGGCAGGTGACCGTTCCCAGAAGGAGGAAAATAAACAATTCCCAAGTGGTTTTTGGCCTCATTGACTCCTGTTTTGTAATTCGTCTGGTGGTCGTGTTTCCTGTAGCATCTGTTTGAGAAGGGAGGTTTAAGGATTAGCCCGTTGATTTCATCTGCTTTCCAATGTCCTCCTGACAAGTTCATATTGTTGGTTTGATTGATGAGGCAGATTCCAGCATCTTTCTTTTGTACGGGCAGCTACTCTTAAAACCAGCCGCCCTGCTCCAATTTATGGAATGGCCTCTATCCCTGATATGAAGAAAAATCCTGAACTCTCCGAGCATACGTACCGATCTTTTTGTGCTCTGCTAATCTTTGCGAAAGGGACGTGCCCATCTCCCATGTAAATCTCATTACAATCAATGAATGGAATCTTGTAAACTTCGGCTTTCTTCCCTTTTTTTTTTTAAGTATACGTTAATGAGCGAGCTCCCGATGGTTGGGATAATGAAAGATAAAAGGATTGTTAGAGCTTTGTTGTTCTGTGGCTTTTTGGATGTTTTCGTCTTATGGAAGCTTTATTTTGTTGTTAAAATTCATTTGTCTGTTATGAGTGGGACCTTTGTAGTATATTTTATTCGCTTTGTTAATAACCTTCTTGATAATGTGTGGTGGATAGAGCAGTTGCGTTAGGTGTTAGCGGACCGTGTTAAATTCTTTATCTAGGTACCCATTTGAACATATTCTAAGTCCCCTGAGGAATAAGTTGCACCCTACCATGATCTTTATGGAGACATCGTGGTAGCTTAAGAAATGAATATAAGAAACAGCGAAAGTGGGTTTCCTATATACTGTGAAGGCATATCTGTTCTGTTCTCTTATGATCCTGGAATGGCAATTTTCCTTCCTTTTCCCATTCTGTTTTGAATTTTATGGTCGGAACTAGCGAATTTAGTCTATTAAAAAATTCATTAAAGTCTCCCCAGCTATTGTCCCAGAAAGTAAAAATATCATCTACGTAGCTAAGCCAGATCATATTGCGGGGTTTGATAGACGACAAAATTTGTTTCAAAATATTCCATGTACAAGTTTGCTAGAAGGGGTGATAGGGGACTTCACATGCTACAGCCAAATTTTTGTTTGTGAAAATTACCATTGAAAGAAAACACGTTAGTTACACAGAGGTTGATAAGTTTTAAAGTTTTATCTATGCCAAGACGAAAATGGTCTTCATATGGTTGTAACTTCCTTTCTAAAAAAGACAACACGTCGGCGATTGGGACTTTAGTAAATATTGACTCGACGTCTAGGCTGAGCAATTTGATGTTATTAGAGGGGATGTTTAAACTATTAAATTTTTGTATAAAATCCTCTGCATGTTTGACGTGGGAGGATGAGAAGGTTCCTAGAAAGGGTGATAACAGGTCTGCGAGGCATTTTGACAATTTACACATGAAAGAACCCCTGCTAGATATTATGGGGCGTAAAGGAATCCCATCTTTATGTGTTTTCGAGAGGCCGTAGAAATAGGGGAGAAAGCGTCCGTACGATAAAAACATGCAAAAAGCCACAGAACAACACAGGTCTAACAATCCTTTTATCTTCCATTATCCCAAATCCATCGGGAGCTCGCTCATTAACGTATACTTAAATAAAAAAGGGGAAGAAGCCGGAGTTTACAAGATTCCATGCAGCGATTGTAATAATGAGATTTACGTGGGAGAGACAGACAGATCCCTCTCGCAAAGATTAACAGAGCACAAAAGATTGGTACGGTATGCCTCGGAGAGTTCAGGGATTTTTTCTTCGTATCAAGGATAGAGGCCATTCCATGAATTGGAGCGGGGCAGCAGAGCTGGTTTTCAAAAGTAGCTGTCCGTACAAAAGAAAGATGCCGGAATCTGCTATCATCAATCAAACCAACAATATGAACTTGTCAGGAGGACATTGGACAGCGGATGAAATTGACAGGCTAATCCTTAAACCTCTTCTCAAACAGGTGCTACAGGAAACACGACCACCAGACGAATCGCAAAACAGGAGTTAAAATGAGGCCAAAAACACTAGGGAATTGTTTATTTTCCATCCTTCTTGGGAACGGTCACCTGCATACCATCGGAGACTTAATGCCACGCCTACATATGCTTTGTATATATACTCCTGTAAAATTTCATCTGTCCATATTTTACCAGTGAACAGGTGCACAGAAGGAAGTGCTCGAAATATATGGTTGCAACGTTCAAATAGTGTTTTATGGGCCTTCTTATATATATGTTGCTTTTTATATACCATTTTTCTCGTCACATTGACACACTGAAACTCTCGACGGTCTCTTTGTTTCCTCTCTACCTTTCCTTTCCTATTTTCTTGTTTTTAATTTTGATGTCCATCTCTATTTTCCTCATCTATGTTTTTTCCAGGTAATTTTCTTCCACTTATCTATATTTTTCTTCCAGCTGTTCGTTGTATGAATATATTCTCGTGAATAAAATATTCCTTTTGTTACAGCGCCAAACATTTGCTTTTTCTGTAGAAACGCCCGACTTACTTCCCTGTCTCGTCTCCTGTAATTTTGCCATGAATTATTGTAACCTGGTCTTTTATTCTCTCTCTCTCTCTCTCTCTCTCTCTCTCTCTCTCTCTCTCTCTCTCTCTCTCGTTGATATTTAGAAATAGATATTCTTTATATATTTTTCACTTTCATGTGTTAGTTAAAAGGGTTTTGAATAAAAGCCTTTGCAAATGCATTGCAAAACACCTTTTTCTTTCAAATAAATGAGCAATTTTTCAGATCGGTTTTGCTCATATCGTATCCTAGAACCTTTGTAATTCACTACAAAACTTGTAAAGCAACTAACGTTTGCCGTTTATGAAATGCTACAAAACGTTCTAACATAACGCGAACTTATTTTAGTAGTCTTGAATATTCAGGATTGAGAAGATTATCACGTACAAATAAAAGCAAGACACATAAAAAAGGAGATATGAAAAGCTGTGTTAATAGATAAATATAAGGATGAATTTAGCAAATGAATGAAAATGTGATTGAAATAATTAATTATGCAGTTGATACTAATCAACTATATTTTAAAATTTGGTGGCAGATTTTAGCCAGTAATATTTCCTGTCTTTCTGCAGAAATGAGTATAGCCATGAAGAGTAGATTGCTTTAATGACCTTGAGTAGAATTTCTATAAACACATTTGACTAACTCCTATAAGAACTTGGTCAGTTCTACGAATTCAGAGCCAGATCAAAAAGGTACGCTGGCAAGGTTTCTCTCTTGAAGAAAATATATTTAACATCGAATGTTTTATTTATATCAGGTCGCTCTGAGAAGAAATTCATCAAAAAGTTTGGAAATGAAAAAACCTGAGGTACTTACTTCATGGAAAATTCCACGAACAAACATTTGGTCAGCTAATGGGTAATTCTCTATCATCAGTTCTCTCAAAATTGGTTGTGGGTATTTTGACTCCCAGAACTTTTGGCCCTGTAATTTCACCTGGTATTTTGACTCGCTTTAAATTGAGATCCGGTTTCTTTAACACCCAGTAATTTGACACCCAAAATAAGCAAAAAGTTTATTTAGAAAGTGTATTTTCTAAAAATAGCTTAGGGAAATTACCTTATTTAGGAAACGGAAATTACATAATCTGATTGCTTGATAAGCTGTAGGCAAAGTTTACACACACACACACATATATATATATATATATATATATATATATATATATATATATATATATATATATATATATATATATATATATATATATATATATTATATACATATATATTTCTTTTTTCTTTTTTTATTTCGTGTATGTCAGTAACATTTGCCAGTTGCATCCGAGGTTCCCGCGGTATGAAAACTTTTTTTTATAACCATGTCTCGTACCATTCAGGGTACCCGTAGAGGGAAAGAAGAAGGAAAACAAACGCTAATGGATCAAAACTTTATTGGAAGTGTGAAGTGAAGAGTTGCAAAGCACACCTACGTACATTTACAGGCCTGCTTTACAACTCTTCACTTCACACTTTGTTTTCTGTCTTCAGTAAATGTAATTTAACTCATCTACGAGTTTCTTTCTCCACAGGTGCTCTGAATGGTATGAGACATAGTTATAAAATATGTTTTCATACCTGAGAACCTGATATGATGCAGCTGCAAATCAAAATGTCACTGAGTCATACTTGAATAAATAAAAAAAAATTAAACTAAGCCTTCAGCTTACTAAACAATCAAATTATGCATTCTCCATTTCTAAATAAGGTCATGGCCCTAAGCTATTTAAGAAGAAAAATATGCTTACTAAATAAGCTATTTGCTTATTTTGGTGTTATATATATATATATATATAATATATATATATATATATATATATATATATATATATATATATATATATATATATATATATATATATATATATATATATATATATATATATATATATATATATATATATATATATATATATGTATAATGTATGTATGTTACGGCTGCAAAACTCAAAAATCAGCCAAAGTGGAAGTAGCTGCCAATTCGAGAAATATATATACCATATATATATATATATATGTCTGATTTTTCTTGATTTCAATGGATTTTCTTGGATTCATTTGGCCGGCCAGTTTGAGAAATGGCATGGACCGATCGGCGAAAGTCGGGAGAAAAAATCAAGAGTAGATTTTGGTACTTTGTATAATTTCATACTTGATACAATTTCTTTACTTTATCAATTTCGATCATCACTTGTTACAACAAGATGGCCTTTTATGACATTTGGAATTGCACAACAGTTTCTTATTTCTACATTTGAAGCAATTTGTTGCGTACTTAGTAGTGCAATTGCATCAAATGTACCCTCGGTTGCTGGTCAGTGATTGGGAAGACACGACGGTTCATAGCGATTTTTCTTCTCTGGCCACGGATTCCAGTATGAGCACTTTCTCATAAGAATAGAAAACTCACTTCTGGAATACAGTTGCTTGAGAACACCATGTTCTGTTTCTAGCTTGCAGAAAGCACCCTCAACATTCATGACATCTGCAAGAACGCTTCTTGGATCACCACGACCTCTGTCAGCATCTGGTATACCGATGCGTACGTTATCTCCAACTTTCACTGGTGGGAATTTTGCATCTGAATTTTTAAGCATCTTCGCACCTTGAACTTGCAAACTAATGTGACCTGCTGACCTTTTCTTCCTGATTTCTTGTTTATTAAAACAGTCTGCAAGTAATTTTCCCTCTATACCCTTTGTCTGCTTCATTACTTATTCCACAAATTACATGGGCATCTTTGCTGCAGGATCCACAACAGTGGGCTTGACTACACTCTTTTTGACACACCACACAGAATCTTTTTGCTTTGTTATTGTCCGGCAACTGGTCTGGACTTTCCGATGGTTCCACCTCCATGGCAGCAGCTTCATTATTGGAGGCAGTCCCTGCATTTATAGCATCCTCCATTTCTTATTCAACGTTCTCAAGGTCTGTAACTAAGTTATCGACAACCTTTATAGGCAGATTTGGTGCTCAGCCCTATTTTTTGCTTTGCAGCCAAACATAGCCTCATATGGCGACTGATGAATAACTTTGTGAAAGAATGGTTTTTTTATGAATTGAATAAATCAGAGGCTCTCAGCCCAATGTGTTGATTCATCATCATTCTGAACATCCTGGTTGGTGCATTCGACCAAACCTTGGCTTTGGCTATGTCTCTCAACTTCAATAACTTCATATTTTCATAGTTGATGATAGTCAACACTCTTTTTCTACTTTGCTTTAGCCTGCTTAACATCCTATAAAAAAGTGTAGTATCTGTCCCTGGTGAGGGTCCTGCTATTATTTGCTTTTTCTTGCAGCAATGTATTCAAAGTATCCAAGAACCTGATTTTCATATCCAATGTTGGCTCTGCATTTGCATCTACGTCAACTTCACCCTGAATATTAATCCCATCAGAAGTAGCCATGGGACAACCTACGGAAGAACAATATGAATAATTGAAATCGACATACTGTTACATGGGATAGGCCTACAGCCCAATAAATTGCGTTCGGTTGCTGATTTGCCACATTTAAAGAAAACGTGCCGTAGCCAACAATCATTAGCATAATTACTGTATGCTCCTTCCAGCAACAGCGAGTTTTAGGGGATCACTATTGTTATAAGGTATGATATCGTATAGGTGTGTTATTGGTAAATCTTTGTGTATTTTGTGTGTTATTGTGTTTGCAATCTCTTGATATATATATATATATATATATATATATATATATATATATATATATATATATATATATATATATATATATATATATATATATATATATATATATATATGTATGTGTGTGTGTGTGTGTGTGTGTGTGTGTATATATATATATTATATATATATATATATATATATATATATATATATATATATATATATATATATATATATATATATATATATATATATATATATATATATACTGTATATATATAAACCACATAAATTATTTGTGACTTTTTCTAACGAATTACTTTGCTTTGATTTGCCTCATGAAAAGCTGAACTAGGGTCTTGCTCCACACCTCGGGTTTTTCTGTATCCGCATGGTATGTATGTACCTCGGCCGTGAGTGTTATGGTTGCATCTTTTTATGTTTTGGCCGTTCTTTGGCTCGTCGTCTGCCCTGCCTTTATCATCTCGTTCTCGTACAAATTGTGGGAACCTTTTGGGCGAGTATTGGGGAGTGTGCTCGGCCCCTTCATGCTGGAGGTTCAGCAGAAATTATGGCGTTATTTAGCAGTAGTGTTGTAGGGAGATCACGGCCCTTGAGGATTGTTTTTGGGACGCCTTGGTGCTCGCCCTGATCCTTCACCTTGTCACGTTTTGAGCAGCGGGTTATGTTCCTGCACCTCCCGGAGTTCTCCACTGCTTTACCTGCGTAACCCGCTCCATCTGCGTGTCTGTTGGAGCCTCTCTCCTGCCATTTCCTGCAGTGTTGCACCTTTAGAGTCGTGTTAAAGCTTGCTCTGAATTTTACGACCGGCAACGGTGCATATATTATTGCTCGTTAACTTCGGGACGTTGCCTTGCCAGTGCGCGTTCATCGTGCCTCTTGGACTGCTGCATTACTACGGTGTTCAGTGCTCAGCATCACCATAAAGATATGATATTGATATTTGTGGGTGTTTCCGACGAAGAAAAAACTTCAGAGTTAAAGAGTAGACATTTATTTCCTTGTCTGTGTATTTTGCTTCGTTTTAAGGTTATTTTTATCTGGTTCTCGATCAATGTCGTGTGACAGGATTTATTTAAGAATTATTGTGTGTGTTTGATTTCTAACTCTCCCTAATTTCTTTTGCCCCTTCTTACCTAGTGAAAGTTAACTGGGCGAGTGAAGGTTGCGTCTGATTATTCTTGAGAGAGTGAGTTTTTCTGCCCCCTAGATGTTCAGCTTTTCGGGGGCTGTTTAATTTACAAGGTCTATTTTATTTCATAAATTATGTTTTGTTATTCCATCGTTATTGCGTATCCATTTTTGAGGATTCCTTAATCTTCAGTTGTACTATATATTATGTGATCCAGCCCTTTGGAATATAAACCACTGTGGCTCAGGTCAGGAAAGGTGAAAAAGAACCTGGTCTAAATGAATTTCCTTGTAAAACATTGTAACAGGTCAGCAATATATGTACATACATATAAATACATATATATATACATATATATATATATATATATATATATATATATATATATATATATATATATATATATATATATATATATATATATATATATATATATATATATATATTATATGAAATGAGAGAGAGAGGAAGAGATAGATTATAAAGATGATTTCTGGGATCTGGGTAAAAGATGCAATATTTTTATTGGAGAACATAAGATGAAGATTATCAGTGCAATTAATAATTTCAATAAACTAAGTTATTACTTTTATAAAAAAGAATATTGATGTATTGCAAAAAGCATACTGATCTGATGATGAAGCTGGAAGCATCTGACACAGAATATTAACTATTTTAATGTGTCTCCAGTAAGTTCCAATAATTGACAACAAAATATTCTGCTAATTTTCCTCTTGAAAAGATATGCAGACACAGTGACCAATACATCAGCCCGTGGACGTTTCATCCTTATGTTATTCAGAACATAGGAACAGTATTATAGTTGGGGTGAAGCGCTAATCATCAGCTAGTGGGTATGAGGAAGGGAAACAAGGTGCTTCTTCTTTTAACGTGCTTGTGTTTCCCATTTCTGTGGGAGTAAGCACGATGCCTTCTTTTGAAGGACTGTGATTTGGCTTTTGGGGTAGACTGTAGTCTCGATCGGCGGCACTGCCTGTCATCGCTTAGACCCGGTAGCAAATGTACAGGTATTGTACCAGTCACCAGTGCCCTTTCTCCCAGCAGCGAGGAGCCGTTGCGCGGTTAGGTCGACAGTCTAGACGCGTGAGGTGTTCATGTTATATTTTTAGAAGATGCTGGAGTGGCTTTGGGAATGAAACAAGCGATTCTCATTAATTAAATACCATATTGTGAGAAGATCAGGATATGGTTGTTAAAATGGTAAGAAATAGTGGAAAGAGTGAGAGATTTGCTTTCTTTCTTCCCTTTGTTCATATATGTATCAAAAACCATTTCTTGTACAAGAATATTTAATACAGAGCATCCGGCCTTCTCTGTTGTATTTAATATTTATCCAGTTTTTTCCTAGAATTTCTTCCATACTACTTTGATCTTTATCCCCTTATTCATTTATTCTCAACAAAGTTAAAAAAAAAAAAAATATTCTTTGTCTTTTCTCCTTTACACTATAATTATCCCTGATTTTCAGTGAAAGTTGCCTGGGGCATTAGTGGAAAATCCTACAAAAAGATATGATATAAAAATTTTGGCACATGTGGAAATTATATACCTCTTAGCTAGGTCAGTTCATGCTTGAATGTCTGGGTTTCTAAATATATATATATATATATATATATATATATATATATATATATATATATATATATATATATATATATATATATATATATATATATATATATGTATGAATGTCTTTTTCTGTAATACCACAGTGTAATATGAATATAAGAAGGCCCATAAAAAATATTTGAATGTTACAACCATATATTTCGAGCACTTCCTTCTGTGCCCCTGTTCACTGGTAAAATATGGACAGATGAAATGTTACAGGATATATACAAAGCATGTGTACTGTAAGTGTGACATTAAGTCTCCGATGGTAGGCAGGTGACCGTTCCCAAGAAGGAGGGAAAATAAACAATTCCCAAGTGGTTTTTGGCCTCATTGACTCCTGTTTTGTAATTCGTCTGGTGGTCGTGTTTCCTGTAGCATCTGTTTGAAAGGAGGTTTTAAGGATTGGCCGTTGATTTCATCTGCTTTCCAATGTCCTCCTGACAAGTTCATATTGTTGGTTTGATTGATGATAGCAGATTCCAGCATCTTTCTTTTGTATGGACAGCTACTTTTAAAAACCAGCTCCGCCCTGCTCCAATTTATGGAATGACCTCTATCCCTGATATGAAGAAAAATCCCTGAACTCTCCGAGGCATGCGTACCGATCTTTTGTGCTCTGCTAATCTTTGCGAAAGGGACGTGCCCATCTCTCCCATGTAAATCTCATTACAATCGCCGAATGGAATCTTGTAAAAACCGGCTTCTTTCCCTCTTTTTTAAGTATACGTTAATGAGCGAGCTCCCGATGGATTTGGGATAATGAAAGATAAAAGGAGTTGTTAGAGCTGAGTTGTTCTGTGGCTTTTGGATGTTTTCGTCTTATGGGCTTTATTTTTTGTTAAAATTCATTTGTCTGTTATGAGTGGGACCTTTGTAGTATATTTTATTCCTTTGTTAATAACCTTCTTGATAATGTGTGGTGGAGAGAGCAGTTGCGTTAGGTGGACCGTGTTAAATTCTTTATCTAGGTACCCATTTGAACATATTCTAAGTCCTGAGAATAAGTTGCACCCCTACCATGATCTTTATGGAGACATCGTGGTAGCTTAAGAAATGAATATAAGAAACAGCGAAAGTGGGTTTCCTATATATACTGTGAAGGCATATCTGTTCTGTTCTCTTATGATCCTGGAATGGCAATTTCCTTCCTTTTCCCATTCTGTTTGAATTTTATGGTCGGAACTAGCGGGAATTTAGTCTATTAAAAATTCATTAAAGTCTCCCCAGCTATTGTCCCAGAAAGTAAAAATATCATCACATTGCAGCTAAGCCAGATCATATTGCGGGGGTTTGATGAAGACGACAAAATTTGTTTCAAAATATTCCAATGTACAAGCTTGTTAGAAGGGGTGATAGGGGATTTCACATGCTACAGCCAAATTTTTGTTTATGACACCACTATTGAAAGAAAACACGTTGTTAGTTACCAGAGGTTGATAAGTTTTAAATTTATCTATGCCAAGACGAAAATAGTCTTCATATGGCTAACTTCCTTTCTAAAAAAAGACAATACGTCGGCGATTGGGACTTAGTAAATAATGACTGACGTCTGAAGGAGAATTTGATGTTATTAGAGGGATGTTTAAACTATTAAATTTGTATAAATCCTCTTACGTTTGACGTGGGAGGATGAGGTACACCTTAGAAAGGGTGATAACAGGTCTGCGAGCCATTTTGGACAATTTACACATGAAAGAAACATCACAGATATTATGAAGTGTAAAGGAATCCCATCTTATGTGTTTTAGAGAGGCTGTAGAAATAGGGGAGAAAGCTTCCTGTACGATAAAAACATGCAAAAGCCACAGAGCAACACAGGTCTAACAATCCTTTTATCTTCCATTATCCCAAATCCATCGGGAGCTCGCTCATTAACGTATACTTAAATAAAAAAGGGGAAGAAGCCGGAGTTTACAAGATTCCATGCAGCGATTGTAATAATGAGATTTACGTGGGAGAGACAGACAGATCCCTCTCGCAAAGATTAACAGAGCACAAAAGATCGGTACGGTGCCTCGGAGAGTTCAGGATTTTTCTTCGTATCAGGATAGAGGCCATTCATGAATTGAGCGGGCAGGAGCCGGTTTTCAAAAGTAGCTGTCCGTACAAAAGAAAGATGCTGGAATCTGCTATCATCAATCAAACCAACAATATGAACTTGGTCAGAGGACATTGGACAGCAGATGAAATTGATTGCTAATCCTTAAACCTCTTCAAACAGGTGCAGGAAACAGGACCACCAGACGAATCGCAAAACAGAGTTAAAATGAGGCCAAAAACACTAGGAATTGTTTATTTCTCCTTTAGGAAACTGGTCACCTGCATACCATCGGAGACTTAATGCCACACCTACATATGCTTATATATAATTCTGCAATATTTCATCTGTCCATATTTCACCAGTGAACAGGGGCACAGAAGACAATGCATGCCCAAAAAATATGGTTGCAACGTTCAAATAGTGTTTTATGTGCCTTTTATCTATCTGTTGCTTTATATACCATTTTTCCGTCATACATTGACACACTGAAACTCTCGGACGGTCTCTTTGTTTCTCTACCTTTCCTTTCCTATTTTCTTTGTTTTTAATTTTGATGTCCATCTCTATTTTCCTCATCTATGTTTTCTTCCAAGGTAATTTTCTTCCACTTATCTATATTTTTCTTCCAGCTGTTCGTTGTATGAATATATCCTCGTGAATAAAATATTCCTTTTGTTACAGCGCCAAACATTTGCTTTTTTCAGAAACGCCCCGACTTACTTCCCTGGTCTCGTCTCCCTGTAATTTTGCTATGAATTATTGTAACCTGGTCTTTATTCTCTAACTCGTTGATATTTAGAAATAGATATTCTTTAGTATATTTTTCAATTTTCATGTGTTAGTTAAAAGGGTTTTGAATAAAAGCCTGCAAAATGCATTGCAAATGACCTTTTCTTTTTCAACAAATGAGCAATTTTTCAGATCGGTTTTTACCATATCGTATCCTAGAACCTTTGTAATTCACTACAAAACTTGTAAAGCAACTAACGTTTGCCGTTTATGAAATGCTACAAAACGTTCTAACATAACAAATTTATTTTAGTAGCGTCTTGAATATTCAGGATTGAGAAGATTATCATGTACAAATAAAAGACGCATAAAAAAGGAGATAAGGAAAAGCTATGTGTAATAGACAAATATAAGGATGAATTTAGCAAACAATGAAAATGTGATTGAAATAATTAATTATGCAGTTGATACTAATCAACTATATTTTAAAATTTGGTGCAGATTTGAATAAAATATTTCCCGTTCTTCTGCAGAAATGAGTATAGCCATGAAGAGTAGATTGCTTTAATGACCTTGGAGTAGAATTTCTATAAACACATTTGACTAACTCCTATAAGAACTTGGTCAGTTCTACGAATTCAGAGCCAGATCAAAAAGGTACGCTGGCAAGGTTTCTCTCTTGAAGAGAAAATATATTTAACATCGAATGTTTTATTTCTATCAGGTCGCTCTGCGAGAAGAAATTCATCAAAAAGTTTGGAAATGAAAAAACCTGAGGTACTTACTTCTGGTGGAAATTCTAATGAACAAAACATTTGGCCGCCAATGGGTAATTCCTCATCATCAGTTCTCTCAAAATTGGTTAGGTATTTTGACCCCAGAATCTTGGCCTGGAAGACACTTTATTTTGATTCTGCTTTCTTTAAATTGAGATCTGGTTTTCTTTAACACTAGTTTATGTTTGACACTCCAAAATAAGCAAAAAGTTTATTTAGAAAGTGTATTTTTAAAAATAGCTTAGGAAATTACCTTATTTAGGAAAATGAAAAATTAAGACAATCTGGGATTGCTTGGATAAGCTGTAGGCAAGTTTACACAATATCAATATTATATATATTTATATATATATATATATATATATATATATATATATATATATATATATATATATATATATATATATATATATATATATATATATATATATATATATACATATATATATATATTATATATATATATATATATATATATATATATATATATATATATATATATATATTATATATATATATATATATATATACATATATATATATATATATATATATATATATATATATATATATATATATTATATATATATATATATATATATATATATATATATATATATATATATATATATATATATATATATATATATATATATATATATATATATATATATATATATGTAATTCTAATAGTCACAATGCCCTCTTAACTTCTCGAATTCTTCGCGCTTTCTTTGGATATGCTTGTAACTACGAAGCCGTAACATCCAAAGGCAAGAAATTGAAGAGACGAACCCGCGTCACCATAACCACAAGGAGGTCACGTTGCCGACCTGACCACGAGAAGTGACCAGTAGATTCTACATATATATATATATATATATATATATATATTATATATATATATATATATATATAGTATATATATATATATATATATGTATGTATATATATATAGTATGTATATATATATATATATATATATATATATATATATATATATATATATATTATTATATACATAGGTGAGTTGAGTTTCTTTTTCTTTTTTATTTTTTGTAGGTATAGTCAGGTTAAAAGCAGATCTGAGGAAACTGCATGAAACTTTTATAACCATGTCTCGTACCATTCAGGTACCCGTAGAGGGAAAGAAGAAGGAAAAACAAACGCTAATGGATCAAAACTTTAGTTAGTGTGGAGTGAAGAGTTGCAAAGCACACCTACGTACATTTACAGGCCTGCTTTACAACTCTTCACTTCACACTTTGTTTTCTGTCTTCAGTAAATGTAATTTAACTCATCTACGAGTTTCTTTCCCCTACAAGTGCTCTGAATGGTATGAGCCATGGTTGTATAAAATGTCTTCATACTGCCAGGAGCTTGGGTGCAGCTGCTAAATGTTACTGATATACTTGAATAAAAAAAATACATAAACTAAGCTTTCAGCTTACTAAACAATCAAATTATGCAATTTCCATTTCCTAAATAAGGTAATTGCCCTAAGCTATTTAAAAGAAAATATGCTTCCTAAATAAGCTATTTGTTTATTTTGGGTGTCAAATTACCGGGTGTTAAAGAAACCGGACTTCAATTTCCCGGGAGTCAAAATACCGGAGTGAAATTGCCGGGATCAAAAACCAGGAGTCTATCGACTAAATTCTCTCATCAAAATTTTATGGAAGCCGAGAAACACTTCATTTCTAAGATTTTTCAAATACCTGTTCCATGGTTTCGGTATGCATCTGGCATTCTGGCTAAAGATATGACTGTAAACAACTTCTTGGAAGCTGTTAATGAGCAAATTTCTTCTATCCAATTCAACTAGAAGTAAAATTAATATGTTGCTTGTCTTTTAGACATCGTTTGCGGACGTGAAAATTCTGTGTAAATTTAACATATAACGAAAAAGAAAAAAATTCAACTTGTGTCTATTCTTATTCTAGAGAATATATTAATATAAAAACCTCTGTATTCTTGTCAGAGTTGATGGAAGAAAGAACGAATGACCATTAGAAAAATAGGGAAGGACTTATGCTCTATCATAGACAATGTTCTGGATGCTTGGTACAGTAAAGATAAAAGTTTATTGGTGAAAGCCAGAACCCCAAGAACATCCTATGTATTGATATTTTTATCGCCTTTTACTTGACAGATCTGTCCATAATATGCACATAACAACACTGTATAACAAGAAACATTCCTATAATATATTGTTCGCACTAGAACAACATCATTAATTATAAAATCCCACATATGAACTGCTATTCATTTCATCAAGGTTGGAAAAATGGTAAAAAAGAAAAATGTTCTTTCTTTACACCTATGCGAGAAATCCTATAGAATTTACCGCCTCCTTGATGGTATAATGAGATGAAAAAAAATATTGCTTCCAAAATCTCATCGATTCTGCATTAATACAAAAAGGAAAGGAAAATAACTTTAATTTATGACCAGATCCGCACATTCTTGACCCCATTTTTTACAAGATGTCTGAAAGAGATTCAACTACAAGGAAATAGTTTAGTAATCGAAGCTAGTGTTCATTGTTCATCCTTAGTATCCAGTTACCTGATATACTGTACATTCCTAGAAAGTTGTTTCTGACTTGAAGATATACTCCAAAATTAATGACATCTGTATGCAGTAAAGTGGTTATGTATCCACTTTAATTCTGTTCTGCGTAATCATTTGTTCCTTTGTTTATAGTCTTCTTGAAATGACCAAAATGACAGTGAAAAATGTTCTACCAAACTGTAAGGCCATATATATATATATATAGATATATATAGTTATATAAAGAGTTATATATATATATATATATATATATATATAATATATATTATATATATATATATATATATATATATATATATATATATTCCATTGCCCGTCTTTTCCAGAAAAAAGGTGCGACTTGATTTCTGGAAAAGTCTTTATGGGTTAATTAACAATCCCTACGCCATTTCCTTTCAGCAGATGCTTCTACTTATCAACTGACATACATATTCACATACACACACACACACACACACACACATATATATATATATATATATATATATATATATATATATATATACAATCATGAAGCTACAAATGTCGTTTAATATCAAATTCACGCTACTCGAGAGTATTCGATGAGAATTATCACCGAAGGGGAATTATATAAGTGATAAATGAACAGGTACCACTGGGACGCGAACCTCGACATACCCATTCAACGACTCAGTGGACGTTACCACTGCGTCATCAAGAGAGGGTATAAGTCATTACTGAGTCTGCTGTACTATTTTTTCCCGTCGTGAGCGGGGAAATTGTACTTAGCCTTGGCAATGACCCACCTCCGCCATGATAGTTTGTTGGTACGTTTGGAACACGCAGCTCTTATTATGAAATTTTTTATCACACCGTGATTTATATACAATCATGAAGCTACAAATGTCGTTTAATATCAAATTCACGCTACCTCGAGAGTATCTCCGATGGGTCCATGTCAAGGGTTCGCGTCCCAGTGGTACCTGTTCATTTATCACTTATATAAATTCCCCTTCGGTGATAATTCTCCATCGGAGATACTATCGAGGTAGCGTGAATTTGATATTAAACGACATTTGTAGCTTCATGAATGTATATAAATCACGGTGTGATAAAAATTTCATATATATATATATATATATATATATATATATATATATATATATATATATATATATATATATATATATATATATATATATATATATATATGCCTGTATATATATATATATATATATATATATATATATATATATATATATATATATATATATATATATTATATATATAATCTGTGGATGAAATCTGTATTCTTTTACTGAGACTAGTTGTCACATATTTTAAGATTGTGCTTCCATACTTGTACATAAATCTTGTGAAACTTTCCTTAATAAGAACTTTCAGCTATACAAGAAAGACTGAGAAAATAATGACAACAAACAAAACAACATATATATAAAAGTTTGTGAACGGAACATGAGAATATATATTAAAACGCTAATGATAATAATTTCCCTGAGAGCTACTCATTCATGGATGGCAACAACAAGAAGAAACTAATTAACAAACTCCGGAACTGATTAATGAATGTTGTCAAGAGCAAACACCTTCCACGTCCCTATCATTACAAATATAATAACGCGACGTCATTACCTGTCATTGATCACATGTTATGTGATCTTCTATCTCATGATCAGGTTCATTAGAGATGATAGTGGAAGATTGTTCAGGTAATTACTGCTGAGATAATTACCTTTTGTGGGTCTTGGAACTCTCACGTAATTAAAGAACAGGGGAATGAACTGAATAGGTAATTAATTTTACTATCATTGAAAATGAATGAAAGCTTATTAACTCACTTGTGAAAAGAAATTACCCCCATATAATTAGTAGAATCAACGACAGCGGAGCAAAGAGGTGTTGGCGAGGTAATCAGCAGATACCTTAATCAAAATTATGATGATATAATTTGAGACCATAATTACTGAATACGTTACGAAGGTTATGAAACTATATGATAAGTTCTCCTGAGAAATAAAGAAATGAAATAAATAAGAATACATGATAGCTAAAGAAAAAAAATATTCGATACTTTGAATGTTGTCAAAATAATATAGTCAAAAAGCAGATGCCTAAAGAAAAAAAACAGTATTCCTAGAAATGTTATTAGGCCTAGTATAAATATGAGGTTGACTGTCCGGAGGAAAATAAAAAATCTTATGTAAAACAGTGGGAGAGTTTTCATTCCATCTGACAATATTCTCCAAATCCCTTCAAAGGATGTTTGTTAGAACGTGGAGAAGAGAGGATGGGAAATATATCAGCAAAGAAAGGAGAACAACTGAAGGAAAGAGTTATGTGACGAGTCGTGACAGTAGAGCGTTATTTGCATTATGAAGAACTGTAATGAATATAAAAGGAATGAGAAAAGGCTTAGAGGAAAAATCGGGAGAAGAGAGAAGGAGAACAGAATAAGGAAATGAAAAGGTATGTGATAAAGTAATGTTAAAGAATGCTAAAGAGGGATAAGAAAAACAACATTAGGCGAATAAGAAAAATCGACGAAAGAGAAAAGAATAAAAAAATATAAAAATGAGAAAATCTGAAAAAAATTAAATTATATAAAAGGTGAGAAAGGTGAGACATGAGACTGGATCCAAAGAAAGAAGTAAAAACAAATTATATAGTATGGATGAAAATAATTGAGGAAAAAATGAGTATAAAAGGGAATAAAATGAGAAAGAGAGAGAGAGAGAGAGAGAGAGAGAGAGAGAGAGAGAGAGAGAGAGAGAGAGAGAGAGAGAGAGAGTTACCTTACGGACCTTACAGTTCGTTCGGGTTGCCCCAGGTCCCTCTGTGTGAGGCACCTCTGATGTCCACCAGAGAATTGCTAATGCATCTTCCGGTACATTTTGCATCTTCCAATCTTGGATGGTCTGGGATGCAGCTTAGATATTTGTCGAGCTTATTCTTGAACACATCTACGCTCACTCCTGATATGTTCCTCAGATGAGCTGGTAACGCATTGAATAGACACTGCATTATGGGTCAAAACTTGTAACTTAATTTTCGACTTGTTCTATTTGCCCGATCGACTTGAAATTTTGCATGGTTACTCAATCCTAGTGACAGTACAACCTTACATGATCAGTAGGTCAGCAGTGACCTCTAGTGACCTTACAGTGAACTCTCCCAGTATCTCAGAATTTGTATGAAACTCTTTGGATTTTTTGTACCTTCTTTTACTCGGTAGAATATAATTCTATGGATTTTTCAAACCTTCTTTGGCTCGACAGGATATCATGCTAATTTTTTTCTTATTTACAATCACAAATCGGTTAAAATTTCTGTCAAAATTAAATAGTAAAAAATTAAAAAATTAAAAATTTCAAACACGCTTTTATTAAAATGCACTAAAAGGTAAAAAATAATTTCTTGAGACACCTGGACTTTCTTATAACCAATCATGTCTAAAATATTTCAGTCTACTTGACTTCCAGTTTTACTCAGACTTCCTACTATTTGAGTTATTTTCACAATAACTTCTCTGACTGTATACCCAAATCTCGAGAAAGGCTCTTTGATAATTGTAGAATCCATTTTCTTTTATTGAAAATAACCTCTCGGTGCTTTTTAGGTGTATAAAGTAACTGGGATACATTTACGATTATATTTCATACATTACTGATTGTCATGCAAAGAATGTACAGTTTAAGAAGTACAATGATATTCAATGTATTTTTATCGTCGAAAAAATAAATAATTATCTTTTGTAATTTCTCAAAAAATCTAGGTATTCATACTTGTTTAATTACAAAATATCGCTCATTTTTTGTCAGAATAATGTATAAGCCTAGTGGAAAAAAATTCAAATTTTGAGATTGCATTAAAGAGAACAATGATGAAGTCATGTATAGCAGATCAGAACTTCTCGATCAGTTTCTTTCACCTCAGTTTTCATCAGAGTTCTGATCATTTCTTTTAAAGGACTTCAGTTATTTTTAAAGAATACGAAGAGGAATCGTTGTTTTTTTTTCCATTGTGGCTCACGTTTTAACTCAGTCACATAAAAGAAAGTCATAAAATTTAAGGTAAAGTGTTCGAGAAATGAAGAATGGGCGAACAAAAATTCTGAAAATTTCGCTTTTAACCCTTTGATTACGGCCGAGATGAGACCTCACACTTACCACAATCCGGAGGGTTTTCAGACGGTAGTCACCCGTAGCATGCTACCAGACGCACGAAATCGTAAACAATCATTGTAATAGCGTTTGTATTTGTTGTTTTGCTGCAAATTAACCTGTTTTATTTATATGATAATATTGTGATAGTAGCGATCTGTGATATAGATATTATGCAATTAATGTAACAACACAAATAAATAAACATAGGATAAGTACTATATATCGGGGTTTAGTGTTGCCAGAGGTATGTAAGCACTGCACTGATTGAGGATGACAGTCTTTTTTTTTTTTTTTGTCATTTTCTCTAATTCTGTTTGAATCCGTAAAGGACAGCTACATCACAGTTGTGTATTATAGTTAAAAATTATTTGTATATTCGTCAGAAAACTAATCATAAAGAATGTTCATCATTTTTATGGTTCCGCTTACTATTCCACTAGCTGGGCAAAAAAAAAAAATGAGAGAGAGAGAGAGAGAGAGAGAGAGAGAGAGAGAGAGAGAGAGAGAGAGAAAGAGATTTTTTTACCTATGATTTATTCCTTCTAATTGTACATCAATAACATTGGAGAGTAAGTAGACACAATCACAATATTGGTTGCAATATTAACCACATTTCTGGGTAATATTTTTATCAATGATCAAGCACCCAGCTGACAAGGGATACGCAATCTAGAAATTCAGATGAATTCTGCAGTGTTTGAAAAATGGTTTAAAACCCAGCTTCTTCCCAATATAGGGCCATCTGCCATCATAGTGTTGGATAACGCTTCTTATCATTCAGTTCGAATTAATAAACCTCCGACAATGTCTGCCAAAAAGGATGAAGTTAAAGACTGGCTAATAAAAATTAGTAAAGTTGCAAAGACATTCATGTAAAGAAAATGATTACGTGATTGACAGACTGGCAAGAGATCATGGACATAGTGGTTAGGCTGCCTCCATATCACTGCCAGTATAATGCAACAGAACTGATATGGGCACAGGTGAAATCATACGTGGCAAAGAAGAATCATTTTAAAAATCAGACCTGCTTCCTTTGGTCAAAGAAGCAATTGAATCCATATCTTCTGACAACTGGGCTAATGATGTGAGACATGCCGAAGATATAAAAAGAGATGACGCTTCAAGAGATGTTTGCATTGATAAATATATAGATTCTTTTGTTATCGATGTAGCATCCTCTGACGAGGATTCTTCATAAGTAATGTCTCCTCATACTTCGATTGTAAATAAATTTATTGCTTTCCCTTGTTGTGTGATATCCTGTTGAACACTGAAATTGAAATAAATTGAAATATAGATCTGTTTTTTCGACAGAAAGTGGCAGAAATATCTTTAAAAATCTACATATAACAGAAATGCCACAGCAGTGATGAGTATCATATGACAGTGCTTTAAAAGCACAGGTAAATCTAATACTGTATAAATGTGTATATATATATATATATATATATATATATATATATATATATATATATATATATATATATATATATATATATATATATATATATATATATATATATATATATATATATATATATATATATATATATATATATATATATATATATATATATATATATATATATATATATTGTGATATAGTTTTGAGCTTTTGAATTGCTTTCTTTCATTGCATGCCGTAATCCGTCTTTACCTCCTTGCTGTATCAAGGTTGAATTTTCACTGTACAGCTATAAAATAGCTCATAATAAACATTCTTTAAATATTATTACAATATATATATATATATATATATATATATATATATTATATATATATATATATATATATATATATATATATATATATATATATATATATATATATATATATATATATATATATATATATATATATATATATATATATATATATATATATATATATATATATATATATATATATATATATATATATATATATATATATATATATATGTAACAATATTTAAAGAATATTTATTATGAGCTATTTTATAGGTGCACAGTGAAAATTCAACCTTGATACAGCAAGGAGGTAAAGACGGATCACGGCATACACGAAAGAAAAAACAATTCAAAAGCTCAAAACTATATCACAATTATATGACTTCGATAACAGCAAAGGAACAGTAATAAAAACTATAGTAGATGACGTAACTCAAGAACATTGCTCAGTACAGCATCCAAATAAACAAAACTGAAAATGAAAGCACATCTAGGTTTCCAAATTTCTTGCATCTATCATTTTCATATATTGAATTTTTTTTTTTATCTAAAATTTAAGTGGGACAACAAAACTTCATTCAGAACTTTCTATTATAGTACACGTGCTTGATAACAGGCGCAAACAATGAGAGCTTGAAGTCAGAAGGTTAATGGTCAGTTTAAGAGGGGCAAAGTCTCTTCCTAAAACGGTCGTACTATAGTAACCCCCCCGCCTTTCTTATTTACTTGCTAACCTTGTTTACTCTTATTCAGTTTTCATCCTCTGGACTTTACTACTGAAGGTAATCTATTTCTTGTTTTGTCATTGTCATTTTTCAATCTTTAAAGCATTTTAATTTTGTAAGCTCTGTTGTCAGTTTTAATTAGTGTTTTTGTATCTTTTTAGCCAGAAAAGATGGGATATGGGTGATCCCGAAGCGCACCTATTAATAAATATATCAATGATGAGCTGACTGTTCTTCCTATCCGTACTCCTACTATATATATGCATATATGTATATATATATATATATATATATATATATATATATATATATATATATATATATATATATATATATATATATATATATATATATATATATATATATATATATGTATATATATATATATATATATATATATATATATATATATATATATATATATATATATATATATCTATCTATGCATATATATATATATCTAACTATCTGTTAATACACACACTAACACATATATATATGTATATATATATATATATTAACTTTATCACAATCAACTAAAGATCTGTTAAAACAATTGTTCTGTGAATTAAAGCTTATAACATATTTTATGTTCTGTTAAAAATGATTAAATTAATATTCATTCAAACTGGATGGTATCTATAGATACCATGCAGTTTGAATGAGGTCCTTTTAAATATATATATATATATATATATATATATATATATATATATATATATATATATATATATATATCATATATATATATATATAACACACATATATATATATATATATATATATATATATATATATATATATATATATATATATATATATATATATATATATATATATATATATACATCACAAGGAAGTCACAAACCAAAATAAAACAGTAGGGAAAGGCATCCTCATCATCTACAGTTTATTTTCAATGCCGACGTTTCGCGACGAATTCCAAGTCGCATTTTCAAGGCTATAAAATATAATATAATTTGCGAACATCAATAACAAATTAATGCAATGGCAACAGCTCTTTATGTAGTAAAAATATTTAAAACAAAACACCTCATTCCAAGACAAGTCAATAATGAGTAAAAGGAGTTCACTAAAATCTTAAAACAACCTACCTATATGAAAGAAAGAACAAGACTAACATAAATAAGTACAAACAGAGTGAGGAAAACCAGTTGCCCAAACTAGGCTATAAACAATTTCACTGAGGACGATTGAGTATTTAACGACGGCACAGTCTTCCTGATAATTATGGATTCTAGGATGGTTAAGTCGTTGTTGTTCTGCACTCGGCCTAGGATGGAAAAATCCTTGCTGTCAATATAAGTTTTACATAATTTTGAATGATTTCGTATATTTGATTGCTCAGGATTAGATAACCTGCTACCTGTTCTATGACTTATGCCCCTGTGGGAATCTATGCGGACCTTCAACAGCCTCCTCGTGCATCCCACATATGTATATCCCGTGATCACATCCCGGGCAAGTGTACTTGTTAACAACGCTGGACGAAAACAGAGGACTGAGCCGGTCTTTGACTCTGAACAGAGACCCTATTGTAAAGGGATTTTTCGGGATGATTTTCAGGTTTAAAGCTGGAAAACTCTTTTGAATAATGGCTGTGCATTTTCTCCTAAAAGTATCATCATGCACGAAAGGGAAACTTGCATACATCTTTAGTTTCGGCACAGTCGATTCAGGTGTTGCCGAGTCATTTTCTGTAGTAGCAGTTTATTTAGGGATCTGAAAAAAAGTCGTGATGGAAAACAATTATTATTGAAATATTTCACTAAAAAGGATATCTCATCGTGGAAACTCTTCCAGTTTGACGAGTGGGTGTAAGCCCTATGGAGGAGGGTTAAAATAGAGTTCAGTTTCAAATGAAAGAAACACGAACTATAAAAATTCATTCCCAAACCAGTAAATGTATTTTTCTATACACACCTGTGTAAAAACCTGAGTCACCTCTGGAAATAATAAGATCAAGGAAGGGGAGTTTGTTATTTACCTCCTTCTCCATAGCGAACCTTATGTTTGGATGTTGTCGGATGACGAACTCCAGAAAGGACTCTGCATGACATTCATGACGAAATAGGAGAACGTGTCGTCAACATATCTTCGATAAAATAGAGGGCGGAACCTAATGGGACATTCTTCTATTATGCGCTCCTCCAGGAGCACATGAAGATGTTAGCAAAAATTGGACCAAGTGGTGATCCAATGGCCATCCCTTCAGTTTGTTTATACAAACTGAAGGCAAAGGTCGTGTCCAGCACGGCCAGCTCTAAAAGTTGTTTAAAAATGTTCTACTAAAATTATTAAAAATTGCATCTTCATCAGTAAAAAGTTTGCTTAATATTATCTCAGTAAGTACAAACAGAGTGAGGATTATATTATTATTATTATTATTATTATTATTATTATTATTATTATTATTATTATTATTATTATTATTATTATTATTATTGAGAAGCAATTCCACAGTTATGTATATGTACATATATTTACAGATAAATATACAACTGTGGATTTGCTTCTTCATTTTAAGACTCATGCTACTATGAGTATTTTTTTTATTACTATTATTTTTTTTTTTTTTTAGAATATGAATCCAATTCATACGGGACAAGCATACAGGGACCATTGACTTGAAATACAAGCCTCCAAAGTATATGGTAGACAGGTTTTCCAGGAATATTGGAAAAGTTTTCCGTGCGTCTTTAATAGTGTTCTTGAAGAATCTAAAAATTATTTCTTTTCCGAAGAAGAATTTTTCTTTAAATAAGACAAGCGATTTAAACTACTCTGTATCCTTCAAAAAATCTACTGTTATAATTTGATGCTGGTACCATAAAAAAACTATATATTTATAACTTACTCTGCTATGCGAAAAAACTTAATCATTCCTTGCTGGAGGCAGCCATCTCTCTCTCTCTCTCTCTCTCTCTCTCTCTCCCCCTTAATAAGGTGATCAATGGCAATGGAGAAGCCTTGTTAAAACAAAAAAGGTCACTTTTCTCTTGAAGCTGACTGGATTACTGGGCGCTAGTGATGACCATTTCAGGAAACAGAAATTCTTGAGACCACCTTATTTTTAACTATAGGGAAAAATTAACGCACACAGACGCACAAACCAGTGTATACACACACACACACACACACACACACATACATATATATATATATATAAATATATGTATATATATTATATATACATATATTTATGTATATGTATCTATCTATAATAATAATTTCAACTGAGTTGATCTTGTCCTCCCTATAAAATTTTCTTTTTTAGAAAGCTTTATTGCCACGGGAAAATAGCATTTTTTTAAAGAAATAAATGTAAATGTAGACAGAAAAATCATCATCATCGTATCCTTTTCCCTCGTCGTCGGGAGGAGATAAAATCTATCTATCTATCTATCTATCTATCTATATCTATATGGATATATATAAATATATATTATATATATAATGATATAAACTTAATATTATATATATATATATATATATATTTATAATATATATATATATATATAATATATATATATATATATATATATATATATATATATATATTATATAATATATAATATATATATATATAATATATATAAATATATATATATATATATACAAATATATATAATATATATACATACATATATATGTATATATATATATATATATATATATATATATGTATATAAATATATATATATATATATCTATATATATATATATATATATATATATATATATATATATATATATATATATATATATATATATATATATATATATATATATATATATATATATATATATATATATATATATATATATATATATATATATATATATATATATATATATATATATATATATATATATATATATATATATATATATATATATATATATATATATATATATATATATATATATATATATATATATATATATATATATATATATATATATATATATATATATATATATATATATATATATATATATATATATATATATATATATATATATATATATATATATATATATATATATATATATATATATATATATATATATATATATATATATATATATATATATATATATATATATATATATATATATATATATATATATATATATATATATATATATATATATATATATATATATATATATATATATATATAAATATATATATATATATATATATATATATATATATATATATATATATATATATATATATATATATATATATATATATATATATATATATATATATATATATATATATATATATATATATATATATATATATATATATATATATATATATATATATATATATATATATATATATATATATATATATATATATATATATATATATATATATATATATATATATATATATATATATATATATATATATATATATATATATATATATATATATATATATATATATATATATATATATATATATATATATATATATATATATATATATATATATATATATATATATATATATATATATATATATATATATATATATATATATATATATATATATATATATATATATATATATATATATATATATATATATATATATATATATATATATATATATATATATATATATATATATATATATATATATATATATATATATATATATATATATATATATATATATATATATATATATATATA
The DNA here is from genome assembly GCF_040412425.1 of Macrobrachium rosenbergii. NCBI lineage: Eukaryota > Metazoa > Arthropoda > Malacostraca > Decapoda > Palaemonidae > Macrobrachium > Macrobrachium rosenbergii. Next base: position 8,941,486 of record NC_089795.1, on the reverse strand, counting down.
TATATATATATATATATATATATATATATATATATATATATATATATATATATATATATATATTTCTCCCGGCGACGAGAGAAAAGGATACGATGATGATTTTTCACTAAATTTTTAATTTCTTTCTTTTTTTAAATATTGATGTTTTCGTGGCAATAAAGCTTTCAAGAAAATTTCATACCTTCTGCTGCAAGAAAGAATCATTGTCGCCTGGCGCCGTAATATCTTCGTGTTTTTCCTGCAGTCGTTTTAGAATTCTTCCGCTCATGCGTATAGCGCCATCACTCAATAGGTGCACTGACACCAAGGACTACAGTGGCCATCTCAGGGATCCTCCAGGAAGACGTCTTGAAGCCTTCAGAGACAGCATGTGAGCAAAGAAGGCGAAGTTTATGGTTAAAATGAACTGGATGACGAAGCAGATCAACTAAAAGAGATTTTCAAGAGGGAAAAGTACATCACGAGAATGGCAGATAGCTTCAGTCTGTAATTGTTTACTGCTGAAAATATGGACTACTTCGCGGAGCAGTATGAAGTCGAGGTTCCCGCCTTCTGCGATTATTCGGCACCTCTACAGTCGTATTGTCACTCACGGACGCAAGCTCTTCATTCGAAATAAGGAAGGAAATAATCAAGAAGAGAGGAAGACAGTGGAACGGAGGAACTGAAGAATTTATACGAAATAAAAGGTAGAGAACTTGAGGTGTTTTCTAAGCTGATTGAGAGGGGATTTTGGATGCCCAAAATTACCGCTGGGAGCAGTTCTTCGCTCGAAATAAGAAAGAGAAGGAACAAAAAAGAGACGACATCGGCGTGGAGGTATACTGAAGAATGCTGACGAAGAAAAAAGTAGATAACCTGAGGTGTTAGAAACTACTTCAAAGATTTTGGATTCACAGAATTACTTTTCGGAGAAGCAAGGAAGAATCGAAGGGATGATCAATATCGTCAGTAAGAGGGAATCTCATAAGTTTAAAGAAGACGACTCCTTAAAGCAAAGAAGCTGTTTATGTGCCAGAAAAAGAACTCCAAGTAATGGTTATCGCGATGTTGAAATGATCTAAAACCTTCGAGATTTTCGTTGAAGACATTTTGGAATCCTTCAGTCTCCGGCTCCTGGAAGGACGAGAGAAATGCCATTCGCGCATGCGCCGAGCTTCAAAGTGTCCAAGAACAATCTCCGAGATGCTTCAAATCGTCTGAAGCCTTCGGAGACAGAAAGTGTCAGTTTTGAAAAGTAGGGTAAGAGAAAGCAAAGAGTATTGGTGAGGGGAAGGGTCCGACCCAGAGGCCGCTTCCTTCCTCCAAGGAAGCAGCCTATGGGTCTGACCCTTCCCATGGAAAGGGCCCAAGCCCTTTAAGGATTGGCCCCAAAGCCTACAAGGCTTGCCAGTCTTTTGAGGGCAGCCTTGAAGGGAAGGGTCCAACCAGAGGCTGCTTCCTCGGAGGAAGGCAGGTATCCTGTCAGGCTGGGGAAGCAGGCCTGGAGAGGGCCCAAGAACTTCAAGGATGAGGCCCAAAGTCCTCCTAGGCTGGCCAGTCTCTTGAGGGCAGCCTTGAAGGGAAGGGTCTGACCCAGAGGCTGCTTCCTCGGAGGAAGGCAGGTATCCTGCCAGGCTGGGGAAGCAGGCCTGGAGAGGGCCCAAGAACTTCAAGGATGAGGCCCAAAGTCCTCCAAGGATGGCCAGTCTCTTGAGGGCAGCCTTGAAGGGAAGGGTCTGACCCAGAGGCTGCTTCCTCGGAAGAAGGCAGGTATCCTGCCAGGCTGGGGAAGCAGGCCTGGAGAGGGCCCAAGAACTTCAAGGATGAGGCCCAAAGTCCTCCAAGGATGGCCAGTCTCTTAAGGGCAGCCTTGAAGGGAAGGGTCTGACCCAGAGGCTGCTTCCTCGGAGGAAGGCAGGTATCCTGCCAGGCTGGGGAAGCGGGCCTGGAGAGGGCCCAAGAACTTCAAGGATGAGACCCAAAGTCCTCCAAGGATGGCCAGTCTCTTGAGGGCAGCCTTGAAGGGAAGGGTCCGACCCAGAGGCTGCTTCCTCGGAGGAAGGCAGGTATCCTGCCAGGCTGGGGAAGCAGGCCTGGAGAGGGCCCAAGAACTTCAAGGATGAGGACCAAAGTCCTCCAAGGATGGCCAGTCTCTTAAGGGCAGCCTTGAAGGGAAGGGTCTGACCCAGAGGCTGCTTCCTCGGAGGAAGGCAGGTATCCTGCCAGGCTGGGGAAGCGGGCCTGGAGAGGGCCCAAGAACTTCAAGGATGAGACCCAAAGTCCTCCAAGGATGGCCAGTCTCTTGAGGGCAGCCTTGAAGGGAAGGGTCCGACCCAGAGGCTGCTTCCTCGGAGGAAGGCAGGTATCCTGCCAGGCTGGGGAAGCAGGCCTGGAGAGGGTCCAAGAACTTCAAGGATGAGGCCCAAAGTCCTCCTAGGCTGGCCAGTCTCTTAAGGACAGCCTTGAAGGGAAGGGTCTGACCCAGAGGTTGCTTCCTCGGAGGAAGGCAGGTATCCTGCCAGGCTGGGGAAGCGGGCCTGGAGAGGGACCAAGAACTTCAAGGATGAGACCCAAAGTCCTCCAAGGCTGGCCAGTCTCTTGAGGGCAGCCTTGAAGGGATGGGTGGGCAGCCTTGAAGGGATAGGTCCGACCCAGAGGCTGCTTCCTCGGAGGAAGGCAGGTATCCTGCCAGGCTGGGGAAGCAGGCCTGGAGAGGGCCCAAGAACTTCAAGGATGAGGCCCAAAGTCCTCCAAGGATGGCCAGTCTCTTGAGGGCAGCCTTGAAGGGAAGGGTCCGACCCAGAGGCTGCTTCCTCGGAGGAAGGCAGGTATCCTGCCAGGCTGGGGAAGCAGGCCTGGAGAGGGCCCAAGAACTTCAAGGATGAGGACCAAAGTCCTCCAAGGATGGCCAGTCTCTTAAGGGCAGCCTTGAAGGGAAGGGTCTGACCCAGAGGCTGCTTCCTCGGAGGAAGGCAGGTATCCTGCCAGGCTGGGGAAGCAGGCCTGGAGAGGGCCCAAGAACTTCAAGGATGAGACCCAAAGTCCTCCAAGGATGGCCAGTCTCTTGAGGGCAGCCTTGAAGGGAAGGCCTGGAGAGGGACCAAGAACTTCAAGGATGAGACCCAAAGTCCTCCAAGGCTGGCCAGTCTCTTGAGGGCAGCCTTGAAGGGATGGGTGGGCAGCCTTGAAGGGAAGGGTCCGACCCAGAGGCTGCTTCCTCGGAGGAAGGCAGGTATCCTGCCAGGCTGGGGAAGCAGGCCTGGAGAGGGTCCAAGAACTTCAAGGATGAGGCCCAAAGTCCTCCTAGCCTGGCCAGTCTCTTAAGGACAGCCTTGAAGGAAAGGGTCTGACCCAGAGGTTGCTTCCTCGGAGGAAGGCAGGTATCCTGCCAGGCTGGGGAAGCGGGCCTGGAGAGGGACCAAGAACTTCAAGGATGAGACCCAAAGTCCTCCAAGGCTGGCCAGTCTCTTGAGGGCAGCCTTGAAGGGATGGGTGGGCAGCCTTGAAGGGATGGGTCCGACCCAGAGGCTGCTTCCTCGGAGGAAGGCAGGTATCCTGCCAGGCTGGGGAAGCAGGCCTGGAGAGGGCCCAAGAACTTCAAGGATGAGGCCCAAAGTCCTCCAAGGATGGCCAGTCTCTTAAGGGCAGCCTTGAAGGGAAGGGTCTGACCCAGAGGCTGCTTCCTCGGAGGAAGGCAGGTATCCTGCCAGGCTGGGGAAGCAGGCCTGGAGAGGGCCCAAGAACTTCAAGGATGAGACCCAAAGTCCTCCAAGGCTGGCCAGTCTCTTGAGGGCAGCCTTGAAGGGAAGGGTCCGACCCAGAGGCTGCTTCCTCGGAGGAAGGCAGGTATCCTGCCAGGCTGGGGAAGCAGGCCTGGAGAGGGCCCAAGAACTTCAAGGATGAGGCCCAAAGGCCTCCAAGACTGGCCAGTCTCTTAACCCTATCTGGTGCAAGTTGGGTCTGGGCAGACCCACCCTACGGGATTTTTTTCATTTTTAGATAATTTTATTTAATAATCGTTTTTAGTTGATTCTATGATTACCAAAATATGGGAAATTATTAATTATTTTCATTTTCATTAGTACCAGCGGAATTCATGAAGCCAGATTCTTTGTTGATAACGATTTACTTTACGGACTTTTATTAATGGAAAAATATTACTGGAAAATCTTTATTTGGTTTAAAATAAAAAAACCTTTTTGCTATTACAATGAAATATTTATGGTGAAATTTTAGAAATTTTCATATTTCATTCTTCTCCGATCTATACGAAAATAGTTTATATTTGTACTATGTGGTGGTCAGGTGCTGAAAATATACTTAATGTGGTGACAAAGGGGAAAGAACGAGTAGTTAAAAAAGTAGCAGATTTAGAGTCCCAGCACACCGATCGAAGTAAGGCCTTAGGAAAAAATGAGGGAAACTCTCAAAAGTGGTGACACACAATCAATCAATTCGAAAATGTTATCGTTAAGTAATTGGATATCTACATTAGTGAATATAATCATCTGGTAATGATGGAAGATAAATAATAAGAATAAGATGGGCATCTGTTGCCAAAGAGATAATAAAATAGTTAACGTATGTCCTATTTTTTTAAAACATTAAGATTAATTAATAAGATACAAATATGAAAAGGGAAAATTGATTTTCATCAAGTGTAATTTTATTGCACATTATCGGAGAGAATGTTATAGAAGCTTTGTTTTCCGTTTTACCACAACTGACTTAATTTTTCACGGCGATTGCGCAACACCTCCTTGCCCTATATTTTTTTTTTTTTTTAAGTGAAACTGTTTGTCCTTTCCATTTATAAGAACAAATTATTTTCCCGAATCTCTTCGCATCTCCAAATTTTCAGTGTCCAAGCATGAATATTCATAAATATCATGTCTTTTAGCAGCTTCGCCAAAGAGTTAAAAAAAGAAAGAGACTATCTTTCATTTGTGGCACCGATATAAAATTTCGCTGCAGAATTCTCCTCGCTTCAAAGTTTGTGGTTTTCCACGTCCTTTTAGTAATTCCCATTAATTTTATGGTCCTTTAAAGTTCTGAAAATGTATTATATTTAGTTTATTAACGAGAAGCCAATTAGCTCAGTTCATACAGGTAGGCAACATTAATAAAACCTAGCTTTGTAAATGAAAATTGAAAATACCACTGAGACTAAAACCGAACGGAGGTTATCAGTTATTCTTTGTGTTAGTTTTCATTTCCTTCCAATTTTCTATAAACGATCAGCGTCAAAAAGAAAAATGGGAAGAAAGTAACATAAGGATTTCTGATGATACCAGCATTGCTATTTTAGTTCATTGTTTTTTTTTATGTCTGTTGTTTTAATATTCTTAATTGCTTTCCTGTGAGCATCCCATTATAATTATTTTCATTATTCGTTCTTTTATCTTCTGTCCTTATTTAGTTGACTTTACCAGCACTATTACTTCAGGTTTTCTTTTCATTTTGTTTTATGCCCCGATGTCCAAAAGAATAAAAATCAACATATATTTTCCAAGGTAGATGGTAAGAATGGCGCCTTAGGGAGTTGATACCTTAACAGCAGAAGTAAACAGACAAATAAAAAAAAATATTTTTTATATATATATATATATATATATATATATATATATATATATATATATATATATATATATATATTTTTTTTTTTTTTTTATGCTTTTTGAAGCAAGCACAATTCCTTCCACATTTATCGCACTTATTTGCCGCCTTTAAGCAAGAGCCCATATTGGCACACATCTAGCTTATTCTAAACTTAAGTAAACATACAAGAATTAGTTACATATTGGGTGGCATGTATTCTTTATGCACCTACTTGATATGATTGACTTTTGGCATCGTTATTTAATTTTTCCGTGTCTTTTTTTTTGTGTTCTTTTTCTGTTATTCGTTCCTCTATTTACAAACCAAGTAAAGCTAATGTATAATATAAAAACTAAGAACTTTAATATAAGTATTTCTCACTTTTTTCGTAAAGGTATACGCAAAAAACAACGATGACTTATGTTTATCATTAATTCCATTAGATATCTTTAAAAACAGTTCCATCTCTATTTTTGTGAAAAAAATTTTTTAACGAAACACTAATTGCCTACATTAATGAAACATTTTCATTGGTTTCCATGTTGTATAATTCGTTACTAAAATACTCATAATGTGGACTAATTAAACCAAAATTTTGTGAAATTTCGTTGCATTATTTGGAATCATTAATATATGTTTAACCCTCACAGTTCGGGCTAAATATATATTAAGCACACCCCTAGACCGAGCTAAATTTAAGGATGGCAACTAAAAAAACCTCATCAATGGAAAGAGGAATATATGCATATGCACAAAGTATACGGAAAAAAAAAAATCTAAAAATATCCTGTAGGCTACCTTCCAGGGGAAGATGAAAGTGAGTATTTCCAACCCTGTGCGGGGCCTCTCTTCTCAATGACAGTCGTAAAAATATGTCAAGTTTACCAAGTTAAAAGTGTTTTTTTTATAATATTTTATTCATTTTCTAGTTTGTAAAATTACAATTACAGCTCACACAATATCATAACAGATAAGGACTAAAATCAGTATCAAATTCTGCGTATATTTATTGTAAAATATTTACGAGACGTCAATGGATGGGAATTTTGGACAATGTTCCACTATGACATCTAAAGGCAAACTGATCTCTCTCCTGGACTACCTATTAGAGTTGGGGTAAAAGCTGCCAGGAGTCATTTATGGCCCTTGGAAGTGATCTGAACAATTTTCCCGCAAATTTCGTTCAAAATGTAGGGCGCAAAATCTTGAACATATATGTATGTTACCCGGCAATCCTCCCCAAAGCTATAAGTAAATATAAATGTATGTTACCCGTCCACAAGGGTTAACTGGACTGAAATAGATGGGGTTTTCTTGAACAGATAATAAAATAATTAGGTACAGTAAGCATAGATGTGAAACTAATTTCAGAACGAAATTTCTTGAAGAGTTCGTCTAATTCTGCATAAGGTAAAGAAAAAATATAAATGAAATAAAACTTCAGATAAAACAAAACATAAATTATCCAGTTTTATAGTAGAAGAAAAAAAAACACTGCAAACGAGAAATTAATGATAAAATCAAATAAAAAAATCTAATATAGGTTGTACATTTCAGTTTACATGATAAGCATAAATCTTAACAAACATTCACAAATACATAACGTAAGCTGTAACCCAATTCATAACTAACAAACATTGGAATTACTGTAGTATCATTATTTGGTTGATCTTTAGTGGACACTTTTTACAATTTCGGTTGTAGGGAACAGAAAACAAACATATTTGCAAAATTCTTATCATCATTGAAAAAAATTAAACATTCTTTATCATAAAGCAATTTGTGAGAGCAATGTGGGGAAATGATAGGACACTAATCTCCATTATATTTACAAAAATCCAGGAACAAAACGTAAATTAAATAAATAAATAGACCTTTTATTATTATCGTGATGAAAAAACGTGGGGCAAGTCGGCACATGCGTCAATTTGCCCCATTTTTTTGAGCCATTTTGTACCATTTGGTACAAAAACACTTAACAGTCCACACCAAGAAACATTGAATGATCAATTTTAATGGTATAGAATCTTTAAACCATAAGGAAATCTATGCTATAACCGAAAAATAATAATTTATGAATCTATAGATGTTATAACAAAAAACACAAAGTTAAAAAATTTACTTATTACCATCAAAATCAAACTTTGTCTCATAAGTTCGTGCTCCCACGTCCTAGCTTCATGGAATTTTGTGGGTAACTGAGGAACCACGTGGCAATTACACAGTTTATGTATGAGATTAATCTATTGGTAAACACTGAAGTTATTTAGGGTTGGTCAACTTACCCTGTAGCCAAGTTGCTCCGTTCTCCCCTACTATTGGTGATCATTACTATTCATAAGTGAGGCTGCATTTTCCTTTATTCTTCTCTCTCAGTAACACTCGGGTTTTAGATTCTTTTGTGAATATCAGCTATTCAATCATTCCACAATTAACTCTTTTTTCGCGCAGGTCAAAAATAGAGCTATTTTGCATTTTCCTTGATCATTGAAAGGCGCTTTTGTGTTAGAAATGAAAAATATTTCCATTTTTCCTTTAGAATGATACACAAAAGGAAAAGAAACTGTAAGTTTTTCTATTGCAGCAAAGTAGAAGAATGTGATCATTAAGCATTCTAGGTCACTGTTTCAGTTCAGGAACCGATTTTTCAATTTATGTTTTTTCCTCCGGTTACAATCTCTTTATTTCAAGTTCTTTCGGAAAATGAGGCGTTATTTACCGCTGCCTTTCGGTTCCCAGAGACGAAGATCGTTATAAAATGTAACCATTTTGTTTAAAGTTGAAGCCCCAAAAAACTGTTTTCAAACGGGTATTTGGGAGTTTCGAAATTGTACACATTTCGCACCACACTAACCATAATCATTTATTTTTTTTTTTACTTGAGAGAAACGTCTCATATTATTCTGACGAATACTTCAAAGTAGATAAGCTAACCTTTTAACCACTTACTCTTCGCCACCTTTCTAAGATGGCACCTTTTTCCTTTATCTGCGTTCAACACCTGTATTAAGTCCCACAAAGGATAGATGGCTCAGCAATCCCCTCGTACATTGCAACCTTGGCTTCCGTAAACATTCCAAGTCACCCCTTAATCTTTGGCATATTATCTTCTTACCTTCCTTGTGTTACCCATTCTGTTTGTCATTTCTCCTCTTTCCTGGCATTATCCGAAGTGTTTATTCCCAAATAAACAATTCGGGTCAACAACCTGGTTATGGTGTGAAGACGGGTTCGAATTCTGTTACGGACATCTGAATTTCTTCATTTTTTATTTTTATTTTACTATTTGTATTGATAAGCGTATCGAAATAATGTGAAGAAATCAAGAAGTGTGGATGTTTATAGTTATAGTAAAATATATATAAATATATATATATATATATATATATACATAATATATATATATATATATATATATATATATAAAAACATATATTTTACTGAGATTTGATATCTGTGAACAAAATTCCCGGGATTATATATGTAATCAACATAGGTTTGCTTAAAAGCAAATGGGTGTTACAGACTAAATACACACACAAAACAAAGCCACTACAACACCTTCTAAAAACATAACAAACATCTCACGATCTCGAACTCTCGCCCCACTACCCTCGCAACAACTGTCTCGCTGCTGGGAAGAAAAAACGTTGGGTCGGGTATGATACATGTAACATAATTCGCATACCGGGTCTAAGCGATGTCAGGCAGGGCAGCCGATCGAGACCACAGGTCTACCCCAAAGCCAAATCAAAAAGTCCTTCAAAGAAGGCATAAATAACCCCATACAAAAATGGGAAAAGGATGCAACGATAAAATTTAAGAAGAAGATATATATATATATATATATAAAAATATATATATATATGTATATATATACTAATATATATATATATATATATATATATATATATATATATATATATATATATATATATATATATATATATATATATATATATATATATATATATATATATATATATATATATATATATATATATATATATATATATATATATATATATATATATATATATATATATATATATATATATATATATATATATATATATATATATATATATATATATATATATATATATATATATATAT
>NC_089795.1:8911436-8931290 GCF_040412425.1 Macrobrachium rosenbergii | reverse complement strand
ATGTTTACTTTAATTATGTATGCTGAATGCCCCCTTTTTACACTATAACTGTAGATGCCCTGATGATGTGACCACGGGTCCAGAAACGTCGATAATAAATGGATGTACTTACTGGATCTGTATGTGTCCCTGTACCATTCCCTGCCTACTATATATACATACACACACATTATATATATACACACACACACACACATATATATATATATATATATATATATATATATATATATATATATATATATATATATATATATATATATTTACTAGTAGGACTTAACCCTCTCTCATAAGGTGGCCGCACCCATGCAAGCGTAGTGTAAATGGCTGCCCACATAGCATAAATCCTCTCACTGTACCCCTGTATCTTTCCCTTGTAATGCTGACATGCTTGTTTCAGGTAGCTAAGAGACGGAGAGCAGCTGCAAGATTGGAAGGGAGCCTACCCTGAGACAGTGACCATATTGGCCCTGGGAGTTCAGCCTCACAGTTCAGCCGTGCATGCCTGGATTTGCCAGGACTCGTGGTTTGGCTCTTGTCAAGTGGACACCCATTTCTCATTTGTACCCTTCACAGAGCCATGCCACCTTGTCCTCCAACATGTCTTAGTTCAGGATAACCCTCAATGGATGGTTCTTTACCTAATGTAAGCATATGATGAAGAAAATTTTGGCAATGTTTTTCCTTACTGAATTATTTCTTAACCTCTTTAATGAAAACTCCTTCAAGTAAATCCTCTTGTCCCTAGTCGATCATTTTCCAAGCCACTGCCACAGTCATTTGCTTGCTTAGTTAATTTCCAGATTAGGAAGTGATGCCAAAGTGGCTTTAACTGGTTGTGCCATTCGGTGCCCATTCAAGTGGTTAGAGCAATCTTTAAGCATTCAGGCGTGACATTGCAATGAGTTAGGATAGATCGACGATGTATCGTCACAACCTTATTGCATGCTATTCCTTTAGTTAAGTCGACCTCTCTCTCTTCCAGAGGGATGCCCTTATCATGTGTGACGTAGGAAAAATCTCAGCTCATGCTTTCACTTGTCGCCTGGACCCATACATGCACGACAGGAATGAGGAATTTCATCTTTTACAGCACTGGTAAATGATTACATATTATAATCTATTATTATTCACATGTGCCCATGATTGTAATTAATTTGGGAACTATTGCTATTATTTGTTAAGTAATTGTACTTAATCATTAAATGAGTATAATTAAACCTTATAGTAACTTGAAGAAGGGAATAATCTAGGTTAGTATTCCCAGTCTTTATTTTTCTCAGCTTTTTAGTTTTCTGTAAAAGAAAACTATTATGCTGGCTTTGTCTGTCCGCTCACACTTTTTTTGTCCACACTTTTTCTGTCCCCCCTCAAATCTTAAAGATTACTAAGGGTAGAGGGCTGCAAATTGATATGTTGATAATCCACCCTCCAATCTTCAAACATATCCAATTGCAGCCCTCTAGCATCAGTAGTTTTTACTTTAAGTTTATTAAGGTTAGCCATAATCATGCGTCTGGTAAAGATATAGGACAGGCCAACACCAGGGAGTGGTTAGAGTTTCATGGGCCAAAAAAATTCCCTCATACAGATATACCAATAACACCAAAGCTAGATCTATTTTCGGTGGCCTTGATTATATGTTGTAAAGAAACTCGATAGTTCCGAAGAAACTTTTGGCACTTTTTTTACTTGTTTGTGTTACTGTCAGCCATTATATAGCAGTCCGTTGTATAGCCACGGCTGGCAAGTAACAATATATATATATATATATATATATATATATATATATATATATATATATATATATATATATATATATATATATATATATATATATATATATATATATATATATATATATATATATATATAATATATATATATATATATATATAATATCAAATTCACGCGTATATATATATATATATATGAACAAATCCCGTGTAATATTCAAATATCACGTCCCCATTCGGTGATAACTCCTCGTCGTGATATTCGAGATATCAATGAATTTTATATTAATATATATATATTGTAGCTTCATGTTGTAGATAAATCACGATGTGATAAAATTTCAAATATATATATATATATATATATATATATATATATATATATATATATATATATATATATATATATATATATATATATATATATATTGTATGCATGTATGTATGTATGTATAACTGAATCTCGAAAATATGGAACATAATGAATATATAAATAAAGACAAAATCCACGAAGGAAAGAGAGGCAATGGAGTGCTGCAAGGCCTTTCAACTGTCGTCCTTTACTTAACAGACTGAAGAAATATAAAAACAAATTTACAAAGAAAGCTCATATAAATGACAGATGGGGATTACAAAGGAAAAAGTATGTACCTAGAATCCATCATGATTGAACAATTAGTAGAACTGCCAAAACACTGTTGAATATTTAAGATGTTTTACAAATATTACAAAGGATTAGGATCAACCATTCATAAGCTAAGGACAGGACAATCAAAAGATTATAAAAGGATGTGACTGACCACCAAAAATTTTATAAAAGTACAACCAATAATAAAAATACTTTGTTAAACAATACAAATTCTTGCAAGACGAACATTTTTACAAATAAAAAATTATATTAAACATATGAATACATAGAAAATACATATATTCCACATGATTGTATGTTGATTGTCGCTATATAAATATATATATATATATATATATATATATATATATATATATATATATATATATATATATATATATATATTATATATATTAATATAGCGACAACAATGATGGTTCTTAGTTATCGATCGGTAAGCAGTGTGTAGTAACATATATCTGAATTGCTGACACATGTATAGAATATATCCTGACATATCGATGTTTTCAAGGGATCCTGCCGTTTTTCGACAGGTTCCTTCATTTGGTTCTTGGGCTTTGTAATGACAATTGTACCCCAGAAAATTATGAAGCAATCGGTAAGTTATGAAGTTACTGTAGCTATTACAATCATGCATGCACACCCATATATATATATATATATATATATATATATGATATATATATATATATATATATATATATATATATATATATATATATATATATATATATATTACGGTATATATACTGTGTATTACGTATCAATGTGTTGTTTGCCTAATATGAACATTAGGCAGAAAATTGCCAAATGTCCACATTAGGTAAGCAATTTGCCCAATGTTTACAGATTGTCAACATTAGGCAAAACAATGCCTGATGTTCGCATTATGCAGCTCAGTTTTGCCTGATGTGAATACGACTGCCTAACCATTGCCTAATGTTCACATTGTGCACATTGTTAAAGATTATGTTAACATATATTACATATTAAGGTCGATTTAGAGACAGTTTTAGAAATTGCAATTTATTAGATCAATAAAAGTTCGAGTCGAGCCCAATTACAAATTTTTGTAAGCTCTGCCAGGGTGACAGTGCGAGCTGCATTCAAGTCTCTTTCTTACGCAGCTGCATCGTCCTGATGTACATTGAGTTGTACATTGACACTTAGTGTATCCTTGTCCGCCAGTGGCCCTTGCTTTTGCTGTTCTAATTGATAGGCAGACATCAGAACCTCTTCCGCTTTTATCATGGGCTGTTCGATTGCACTTAGGGCAGCAGCTGTAAATTTTGGTCCTAGAATTCTCTCCCGGCAACCTACAGTATATAGCCTATCTTCTTCCTTAAGGACGACCACTAACATATCTGGGATCTGTTGGACCACGATCCACATCCGGGACCCTCAGCTCAGCACACTGACCAATGGACAATGCCTAAGCAGGTGTTTGCCTCTTTGAATCTCCACTTCAGCGACCGTGGCTCTTCAGTTTATTTACATCAGGCAAAAGGAGGACAATTGGTAATCTGGAAAGTATTGCTTTAAAGTGAGCATTAGTCAAATAATTTGTTTTGTTTTTTGTGGAAAATGCTTGCCTAATGCGAACACTAGGCAATAATTTGGACTAATGTTCATATTTTGCAATTATCCACATTGGTTTAATTATGTATCCATATATTGATATATATATATATATATATATATATATATATATATATATATATATATATATATATATATATATATATATATATATATATATATATCATATATCAGAACTGAGGGCAGTGGAAACAGACTGGTACATAAAAACACTTTTATTTGTGCCGACGTTTCAAGACAACTAGTCTCATTTTAAAGGTTACAATAAAAGAATAAATATTGAGAATACATATAAATTATACAAAAATCTCTTTAAAAAACATTTGTATATAACCATAGTTTATGCGCTGCGGGGGGTACCAATCTAGAGGGGAGAAGGAGGGCGACTGGAATCTGGGTAAGTGAAAAGCAAGGAAGACGGTTACGACAGGTAGAGAGGGTGGAGAGTTTTGGGCATTCAACAATGGTACTGTCTGTTTGATAATTAACGATTCCAGAATAGAGAGTGCTAGCTCGGAAGAGGCCCTTGTAATGATTTTAAATTGATCGTATTCGATGTTATTACCACATTTTTTTGGCATGCTCTCTGATATTTGAAAATTCAGGATTACTTAGTTTATTGCCCGTTCGATAGGTCACACCTTTGTGAGAATCGGCGCGAACCTTAAGAAGTCTTTGGGTGCAACCCACGTAAGTTCCTCGAGAACACCGAGGACAATCATATTTATATACTACCCCAGACGTCATAAGGTCGCTTAAACGGTCTTTAGTATTGAATAAAGAACCAATTTTCAAAGGATTCTTTGGAATTAGATTAATTTTTACGGCTCCATAATGGCTAGAAATAATTTGAGAAAGCTTTTGGATAAAAGTTTTATCTTGTACAAATGGAACACTGTCATAGATTTGAAGTTTGGGAACAGTTAAAACCTCATAGAGACTTCTGAATTTCAAAGCTTTGCAGTGAATCTGATTTTCCCATATAATTCTATCCTTCTTACGGAAATGAGTGGCAAATGCTGACGAAAAGTGTATATGGTATTAGATTAATTTCTCAGGCAAAGAAATATAAACTCACAAAAATGTGTATTAGATGGATTCATGTCATAAAAACGATATGCTATACATAATTATAAATTTGCATTAAAGTATCATGTGTACATAAAAGTAAATGTATAAGAGTACTTGCTGGTGTCATTGTCTCTACGCACAGACAAAACACGAAGAAACTTGTACGGCCGAACAGACATTCGCGCACACATGAATCTATTGTCAAGCCTGGCATGAATATGTATCAGAGAATGCATAACCACATAATACTACTACATTTATGTTAATTTTCATACTCAGTTACAGGAAATATTTCAGTTTCTGAGCTAACACGAAATTCGATATTGCTTCCACCAGGAAAGGATCCTCAGTTTTAGTTAGCGGGGAAAGCGAATATCGTTCGCCATTGCTGAATCTGGTTTTGGTCTTCCTTGTTTCATTTCCTTTACCCGATCCAGTTTCAAGGATCTCTCTTCTGTCGCTCGATTTTCTCTTCTTATTTTTTGTTGTAGATTTTGCTTTCTGGGCATCTTTTGCATTTATTTATTGTGCGTTCATGCTTTCTCTCTCTTCATTTTGAAGTAATAGATAGTTATTTTATTTTTGTATTCTGATTCGTAGATTCCCTCTCTTCCCGTTCATATTGGAAAAAATTCTCCTGTCATCCGTCTGGAGAAATTTATTAATTAAATCTATTATATACCGATATATACCTATCTATAGATATTTATTCATTTAATCTTATATATTTTTTGTGAAATCAGGTATGTTATCAACAAATGCAAGTTTTGTCAATGTCGATTAAAAATGACATCATGCCCTTTCTAATAATAATTTTTTAGAAAGACTGTAACTTAAATCTGTAGTTGCTAACAGTTTAAATTATCCCTCTGAGCTTTCCTTTAACAAACAAAGATAATAATGTTCACTATATGAACATTGTTCTGAGCCAGATTTCAATCTCTCTTATTTCTTTTTCTAAGAATATGTAGTCATGTATCTTGTTAATGCAACAATTGTCTTATGAAAAAATAAGTTCATATCTCATTAATGTAAACAGAAATGGTAAAGATTTACATGATAAAAAAACAATATGAGCAAATCTCTCATGGAGTACAGAGACTGCGTTGTGTCCTCGTAATCTCAGCATTTAGCAGCAGAGAATTACACTGGGAGTAGAACACACCCGAGAATTTATCTGAGCTTACGACTGTCCAGGGACAGTTAAAAAGAATTGCTATCCGAGATTCTTCTTTATATGCCTTTTATCATCTAGAAACGCAGACGTAAAGAGGGGCCACTGGGAGATAAGAAAACACAATGAAGTGGAAAAGACAGACATACTGGATGAGGACCCTGGCTAGAGAGAACGAACCAACGAGACGAGCGATGTTACCTCGGCAGTTAACCAGACATTGAGTCGTATTTTCGTCTCATACTAACCACCTCCAGGATTGGTTCTTAAATGCGCGATGGAAATAGAAAGAACACAAAATTAAAGAATTTAGACAGCATAGTAGAAATTGATCAGAGGAAATAGATGAAAAATGCAGCTGGGAAAAGGAGGGACGCTGAAAGGATTTAATTTTGCGTTACACTGCAAGACACAAGGCACATTCCTTAGAGCAAACCCCCCCCACCAACTTATATATCCTTCAATCACTCTTCCCTTGAGGAATATCATAGTCAAAAACGACAATGTTTCGTTAATAGAACTGACAATATCTTGACGTTGATTATTGGTATCTTTTTAGTTTATTAGGAAATTGCTTTTTGTCATTTATCTTGACTTTCTGTTCATCTGTGAGCAAAGATTCCAAATTATATTCACCTTGGTGGTAGACAGCCTAAGAACTAGAGGAAACAAAAGGTTCAGTGTCTTGGAATGATCATTTAATATTAAGAAAATCGATTTTATTTGCTTTGATTTATGAAAATTTTGCAAGCAAGCCAATCACTGGACCACATGCAGCCATTAAGCACTAAAGCCAGTGAAAAAGAGTGAGTCGGAGAGGTTGAACAGCAAGCTGCATGAAAGGAAGTGGAAGTGGAGGCAAAGTAAAAGGCTTTTTAAAGAGTGGGTACAGATAGGGGGGAAGAGATGCATTCAAACAAACCTTAGTAATGCCCACGGTATACCACACGAGTGCACTGACACCAAGAAGATCGAACCCTTTTAACGAAATATTTGATCATAACCTTTAAGGAAAAAGAAGCTGCTGATGTTAGTGCCAAATAATGAGGAATTCAGGGCTACAGATTATGATTAAACAAATCATAATCTGTACATAATATGTCTAGATCTTGCAAATAATGAAAACATAGATCATAAAATGCAGACAACCAACGCAATTAGCCAAAGATCACTTGAGAGCATTCTAGCATAGTTTTCCATCCTTTAAGTGGGTTTGCTTTATTGACTCTGTTACTGATAATCTGACCTCTAATGTATCAACAGGTAATGAAAACGAAAGTTTCTCCTCAATTATTAAAACATAACCTTTCTTTGTCATCTTGTTTCTTTCTTATTTACTCAACCCAGATTTAAGTTTTGTAAGTGAAACATGTTTAATAATGCGGGCTTTAAACAAACTAGATCACCTTATAATTACTAAATTGCCTCACACTTTTTGGATCTGTTTCTCAGCGAAGGCTTCATCCTATGAGGAAAATAGTGAAAAATATCTCCCTAGCCTCTTCCTGTTGTGCTTTGAACTTAAAAGTATAGCTTCATGAAATAGGTTACCGCAAACCAACAATATCATGAATAAGTATGGTGAAGAATACTGATGTTTTTGTAGCTTATTCTTTCAATTTCACTTTTAGTGCATTGCTGTTTTATTATTTAGCCTTAATATAATCAATTCCTTCCATAGTTCTGCTGCAATCTTTACATACATTTAACCATATTCAACCAAAACTACAAAGAATACTCACATTGAGAAGAAATAATCTCGATAACTTCTCTTTCTGTTTGTATCGAAGGATTATGTGAATGGGATGAATATCAAAATTATATTCAGAGGGTCTCATCTGTAAAAATAGCCATTCATCTGCAGATGGAAAAGTATAGATCTTTCTTGAAACTTAAAAACCAACAAGGCACACACGAAAACATCGCCTCCATAAATAAACTTTGCCTATAGATCTGGCCCGCATCCTGAATATCCTCAGATTTCTTTTCTGTCCTTCCCTCAGTGTAGCATTGCAGTTCTCTGTATTCTGTGTAAATTGTTAATTTTTAAATAAATAAATTAAGTAAAACCCTCTGATTTAGGTCCCTAAATCTCTCTCTCTCTCTCTCTCTCTCTCTCTCTCTCTCTCTCTCTCTCTACATACATACATACATATAAATATATATATATATATATATATATATATATATATATATATATATATATATATATATATATATATATATATATATATAATAATAAATATATATATATATATAAATAAATAGATGAATATATATATATATATATATCAAATAAATATATATAAAAACCATAAATATATAAATTTAAATATATATATATATAAATAAATGAAAATAAATAAATAAATAACTCAATAAAATAATATATTTCATATAAAACAGAATAAATAATATAAATATATATATATTAAATTGATCTATAAGGAATAAATTCCTTGTGAATGGAAAATAAATAAACAAATACTAAATAAATAAATAACAAATATATAAAATATATAAATATATAATAGTATATAAATTAATATATAAATATAAAATGTACTAAATAACAATATTGCTACTATAGAATAGTATTATAATTATATATATATATAATGCATTGCATCTTCGATATTGAACTTTAAAGTTCCAGTATTGAATATGTGTGTCGTGTGACGTGGAAACTGTTTCTGTATTGCTTTTGTATGACAAAACAAAAATCCAACGGACAAATTTCTTTAGGAGTTGGAGATCTGACATAGAAATACAGAGAAGTTCATTCGACATGAAAGAAAGAGAATTTCGGACTTAATAAATAAATTTTGCATCTAAAAGGGATGAAGAGAACGTGTTAATACTCATTGCATTGTTGAGCTTTTAAATTATATATATATTAGGTTATATATATAGCAAATATACAGGTTGCTACTCGGAATTATAAAATAAATAAAACAAAGGGGACAACATCCTCAGAATCAATTGAACTGAGAATAATGTTTCGCTTCCCGACAACTGCATATTTACTTTCTGTTCTCTTGGCAAAAAGGGAATTTATGTGAAAGAAAAATTCAATTATACAAATTGGACAACAAGAGACCACATACATATACACACATATATATGTATGTATGTATATATATATATATATATATATATATATATATATATATATATATATATATATATATATATATTATATATATATATATATATATATATATATATATATATATATATACAAAGGCAGCATGAAAATTGACAAACAAGTGTTATATATATTATCTATATATATATATATAATATATATATATATATATATATATATATATATATATATGGATATATATATGTGTGTATAATATTATTAGAAGATGAATTATTCATATGGAACAAACCCATAAGGGCCATTGATTGACATCCTTTCAAGCTGTCTCCGAAGAATATGTGTTCATTAGGAAGAAGAAGAGGAGTAAACTGAAATACAGAAAGAAGTCTCACTTATTAAAAAAAGGAAAAAAATACAATAAATAAATAAAATACATAAGGAGAACAGTATTACAAATGCATTGCATCTTCGCTTGAGCTCTTCAGCATCTTCCGTGTGCTTTAAAGTGCTTTTAACATTCTCTGTAGGGCAGACTGTTTCAAAACTTTTCAACAGTGTGAGCCCAATGAAGGACCTCTGGAACTGAAAATTAAGCCCAGGCATTCTTTGCATATTTGCTGCTGTTCAGCCAAATCTGATTTTTCTCTCTCGTTTGGAAAAAACTACAAATTAAGTGAAAGATCTCTGTTAAAATTCAACTAATGGAAAATTGACAAACAAGAGACACACATATTTATTAATACACATCAATATATATATTATATATAAACGCATATATATATAATATATATATATATATATATATATATCAACCCTATGATATATATATATATCTGGGGCTCTATTCTAATATTATATTATATATATAATTATATGAGATGGCCAATGTATTATATAAAAGTTTAAGATTCATATTTGTGTTTTCTATATAAATATATACAATTAAGTGAAAAGAGACAGGAGCAAAGCAGAAGTAAGTATATGCCATGGTCTGAGTTAAAAAACAGTTAAAGGCCTCATAGTTTCCCCGTGACCAAAATCTCATTACAACAAAACAGACGTTCAGTGAAATGATTTGTGCAATATTCCTGCCTCAAAGTCTACTCTATCATGAACCGTTGCAAGGATGAATTAAATAATTGGGTGATGATTTTACTCATAAATATTCAGGTAACAAATGAATACGCATTACTGATAACTCCGTTGCAAGCAGAGAAATCCATATGAATTTATTTTCGACTTGGCATCCTATTTTCAACAAATTCACAACTGTTGAGTTTAATCACAAGTCCTATTAAAAAGCAGCTTCTTATATTAAGATTGCATACAGTTCTTTTCGCTGGGCTCTACACTCACCTGTTAATGAAAAGTCAATCACCTCTTGAAAATGTGGCATCCTATACACAAGTTGATAAATTGCGTCCATTATGTAATTATGCCTGAAATAGCCAGACGTCAGCATATTCCAAAATTCTAAATTATAGAAAATTAATCATGATGGATCATCATTCTCCATTAGACTGTAGCAACATTTATTAAATAAAGATTCATAAAGATGATACTTGCATATATATTTAAACATCATTCACTCAATAAATCGTTGAATTCCAGAATGTCCAGTTCAATATCCACAGTTTCATCATATTTACAACGCTTCTCTAGGGCTTAATATTTATTTTACGCCAACGGGACCTACAGCTGATTGTGGAATCGAACCACATTAAGAGAAATATTATCATAAATCATCGGAGAGAGAGAGATCCGAGAACAGAATAGAGAGAGAGAGAGAGAGAGAGAGAGAGAGAATAGAAAAAGCAAAATGAAACGTGAATATGAAACAAGTTAAGGTAAACAAATTCCTCTGTCCCTAGTGGTCTTACAAAATAATCTTGTTACATGATTTTAACTAACATTAATCATTCTTATTGCAGTTATCCCCATCGGTAAAAGAGATATATGCGAAACCAAGCAAATTCATTGCATTTCACCTCGTTTCCAGCTTGTATGAGCTTCTACGTTTGATTATTAAAGGAACAGTAGCCATGCCTTGCAACTGTGGTCACTTGGCAATGGATTGTTTCGTAATCTCTCTCTCGGTTTGGTTAAGAAAAGAGTGCAATGTTGCTATCCAGATCTATAGAAGCAGAGGAGTATCTCTGCTTAGATATTTAAATTTGATTGATTATGAAATTGAGGTCTTGAAGACCAAGCGCCGGAACCTATCAGGATTATTCAGCGCCGTAACAAAGGTGAAATATATAAATTAATGATATGATTGATAATGAATAGGTGAATGATGATACACTAGTAAAATTCAGCGTTAATATATGAACGTAAAAAATGAAGAACGATATTAGATAGGACCAACAAAAAATAAGTATACAGTAAACTTTTATATTCAAAATATATATTAGTATAAGAATAAATATGACTAAAATCTTTATTAAATATACTGAAATCATATCTCATTAAAATAACCAGATTCTTTCCGATAACTCATAAAGAGAAATATGACTGAAGATGTTCAAGATCATTGGGTTAGGGGAGAAAGGATGAAGAATGGTCTGGAGAACAGATCGTTTAACAAGAATTTTGTTCCTTTAAAAGATATAACATACATGATAATCTATAAGCTTTAATGTTATAGGTATTTTTTCGAACTGATACATTCATTTCACATAAAAAGGATGGGAGGAGGCAGCAAATCCATTCTACTTTGAGTAAAGGGATACCATTCCATTACAGCTCACCTTGATTCAAATTCGCACATTGAAAAACAGTGGGACGATTGTTTAAGTTGGGTACTTCTGTTTAAGTGGGTATTTTTCAACTGTTGAAACAAAGAGTGTAAGGTCTAGTGCTAAAATAAATCAGTTTCCTAATTCACCAAAATACTTGATAGGAACATTCTTGAATAAGGTGTTTGAAAGGACATGATAGGAACACAAACGACTGGTAACTGTGCCTGCGTATTCTTGGAATCCCGATGAGTACATTTGAGACAAAATATTGACAATAATCACTAAGGGCCCCTCGTTGAATCTGCATTCAGACGAGTGAAATTCTACTCGCCTAAACAGGTCTTGAGAGCGGTTCTCTTATCATTCAAAACAAAACCCTCAGGTGTTCAAACAGTTGGCTCTGTTTGAGCATACGTGATTTAATCTTACTAAAGAGACCAATAATGTCTACATCAGTGTTGAGCAACTACTCCAAGACACCATTTCATTTAAAAAAAAAATCTTGAATAAATTTTCTACATATAGAATGCTTGTCACATATATATCATCGAACAATAACTGAGGAATAATATAGAAGTGAAATCAGGGGCCTTCTTTATGAAGCTAAAGATACAAATTTGAATCGCCTTAAAGAATTTGTTTCTCTTCTGTTCTTCATTCCAGTGTACCCAGCATCCATCTAGCAGATCTAATAACATCATCATGATTTTTATCGATAGTCAGTCAGCGCTGTATTCCTTCTTCCTGGTTCCCATATTAACATAAATTGTAGGAATTGTCGTGACTGCGACACTGAACGCTATTAAACGGGCTAATACATATCTGGTGTTACGAAAACATGTATACATTAGATGTTTGCATCAATGGATCATTTCTGTATGTTTCTTGTTTGCATATACATGTGATTCTGTATAGTGAACAGTGGTATATTCAGTTTAATAGTCTATATGCTTTTCGTACTTGCCCTCTTCTTTTTCCCTATTTTGCCTTTATCATCGACCTTAAAAAATTATAATAATTTATTAAAGACCATCAGCATTTCGTATACACTATTGTTTGCCTGTGTAAGTAAATTTTATGTATTTGCCTTAATACTATTGTAAAATCATTGTATTTAAGAACGCAAAGAATGATAATTAGCAGTTTGAAGGGTAATGGTATTAAAGGACAAATGTTTACATTTATTCCTCCCGTTTACGAAAGGTGAGGCCGGGCGGTGCAAACTCAATGTCGTGGGGAAAAGTTTTTGGACTCGGCTGCTAGAGAAGGCGGCTCGTCATTTGGTGGACCTATTGGATGGTCTTTCTTTTGATGTTAATATTGGAAGGGCGCTTCGAGACTCCATTGTTAGCTGATAGGTTTGCATTGCAAGGGATATTTCAGGAAAGTCTTGATAAATTTTGCAGTCTCGAGGTTGCTGGCCAGAGCTTTGGGTATTTTGGTGATGCCCACTGGATACCTATTGGCCCTCCCCACCCCAATCAGACTTTCAATCTTCAATTGAACTTTCACACAATCACACTCTGGATTCATCGTAGACCTTCACACTCACACACTCCTTACACCTTCCATGTATACGTTACCTGAACATCTACGTTGTCAAAGTTAATTCGTTGTAAATATAATTTTAACTTTTCTCTTTCGCTACGCCTACGAATAATACTGAAGGAATACCAACATTATATTTTATTTTAAGTTAAAGGGTGTAACAGCCCGGAGTTTGTCTTGTACATGACTCGTTCGTTACACTGGCAACAAAAATGAAAAAAAATTACGATGAAATGTATTACCGCTAATCAAAACAAGGTAAATAAATTGGAAAAAAGGCTGAATAAGTGGAAAAGGACGCAATTAAAAGGACGTACAAAGAAAAACACGATGATAAATGTGTAAATCAACAGATGTTCCAAAGCATTAAGTAGGTGAAGCATAAGACAATGAAATGTAAATCTAAAAATATGGTTCTTCATCTCATTAGGGATAATTACAACACTTTAAATAAGAGATGGAAAAGGCAGGTAGATATGTTACTAAAGTGGATAATAAATTTGTCAAATGATTCTGTCAATTATTCAAAACCATTTATTATCAAACGAACATCTTATCGCCTGCATAAATTCTGACATCAGGTGTCTATAGACCATTCAGCAGAGAGAGAGAGAGAGAGAGAGAGAGAGAGAGAGAGAGAACATGCAAAGATTAACTGAATCCAACAACGGGTAAAATATAAGCATGCTATTCAACACATTTTGTTTCTATTTGATTGTGTTGTGCGCAGCCATGCTTTTAAACTTTGTTTTGCTTAAGTTTGCTACTAAAGCAAAAAGCTTGTTCTGACGAGTCTTCAGAAATAAGAGACGATTAATACCATTACCAGAACAATGTGCGTGGTGAGCAATTATCTTTTTTTTTTTTTTTCACGCACAGAAAATTTATTAATCAACATCAAAGGAAGTTTCGCACCCAAATCATTTTCTCTTTTAATTGGCTGACGTTATGCGGATATTTACCAGAATTAAGTAAGATCGAACTTATTTATGTATAATTCAAACATATGAGAATAACATTCATGATTAACATTTCCCTTGTCTTTTAAACATATTCTTTGTAGAACACATTCTTTCTTTTGAATATCTTAAATAACAATAATTTCAATCTGCGTCTTTCAAAGGAACCAACCTGGAAGAGGAATAAATGGTTCTGTTAGTCGCCATAATCCTCTATGCTCTTTGTTAAAAGACATTAATACTTTTATTTCAAGTGAAATTGACATTATGCATCTACAGTTTATGTTGTATTATTTGTCTTCGTGGACATTTTAGGCCGTGTTCAGTTGAAAAGACTGACACCAGACTGTGCAAAATAACAATACCCTTCAAGACCGCAAACGACCTGTTGTGGTTGTCTTAATGTTATATTCTGTTAAAACAGATGAACAAACATCGATTTTCATCAGCATTTATTTGTTTATTGTACAAATAAGAGTCTGAAATAATGTATGCTGTTTTCGATGGCTTGATTAGCTTACAAAGGTGCGAGGAGGTTTGGCATACGATAAAATCTTGTGTACGGTCATTATAATAATTTATTATAAAATCTATTCGTTCAAAATAAAGATATCTGATGAATTGAAACCTAGCTTTGTCAATAAAAAAAAGTCTTATTTTGTTTAGTATTTCTTTCTTAAGGTACGCTGGAAATGAAAATATAAAAGTAATTAAAAAATTATCTATTGAAACAAAAAGAAAGCTACGCTCTTAGGAAGTTCCGTATGAAAATAAATTATAAAAAGTACACAAGCTATACATAAAAAAACAAGTATATTATCTATTGAAAATAATATGATAAAAAACTTGAAATTTAGTTCTTTATAAAGAAATCGAAAATCGAAGAACTGACAGGTGAATGACTAGCTTACTGTCAAGGCCCAAACATCAGAGACAAGCAGAATCACTGGGACAAATTTGGTGCTTTAATTGGACACATGCATACAAAACAAAACAGATTTTATAAAACAATTTCCAACGTTCCAAAATAACACGTATACATTAAAAGAAACTGGATGACATATTTTTAGAAACAAAAATTTCAATTTCTTCTTTAATAAACTCTGTATCTTTTGCCATATCAAATTTAAATGAAAATGGAAAAACGTTAAATAAAATTTCTTTACTGGGTATATAACAATTACGGACATCAAAGTTACTTTTAGAAAATTTTTTCCATACTGTATTCTTTATTTACCATATGTCCCTAAACAAGGAGACGGATTTTAAAATCATTCAGTAGTAGTGTAACAAATATCCACTGACAACTAATTAAAAAATGAAATAAGTCGGATTGCTGTTTCCGTACGGTCACTCAAAAATAAACATTCAGCAATAAAAAAAAATTCATATCTATCAAAAAAAAAAATCAGGACAGCAATCGTTTTGGTACAAAAACCATTTCACTATATTTACGGGACTCTTGAAAGATGCATTGACGCTAATGGATACCTTACAAGAGGTGCAAATTATCAGTTATAATTGTGATTACTGACCCAAAACAATTTCATGGGGAAAAGGTCTTGTTTAGAGATGATTCGCGCCTCAAAGCCTGCATTATTTAATCACAGACTGAATAGCGTAAATTTTGTGTGAACCAGCTATTTGAAACTGTTAAATTAAGAAAATTAACAGGAATCCACTGGAACCCCCTTTACCAAAAAAAAATTCCAATCTTTATATTTTTGGTTCCTTTTTAAAGAAGATGAAGTTCAATCAGTGATCATCTTCAATCTAACAAACTCTGTTTTGGAATGTTCTTCTCATACTTTTAATGCTCTGCCTACTGGTAAAATATCTCGCTTGGGATCTGACTCAAAGGTTTACACTAAATCTTTTACTGAATTTAACACCTTATCGTTAATCAAAGGAATATTTTGCGAAATCGTAAAATACCAAAATAAAGCGTTCTCCTGATGTATTCATACAAAATTTATTCTAATGTCTATACACAAATTAGACACAAAGTTTTAATCCATTTACTGTATTCAGCTGCAAATTTATGTCTATCTATCTATCTATCTATCTATCTATACTATCTATCTATCTATCTATCTATCTATCTATATATATATATATATATATATATATATATATATATATATAAATATGTAAATATATATATATATATATATATATATATATATATATTATATATATATATATATATATATATATATGAATATTATAACTATCTATGAAGATATATTAATTTCAAATGTATATATTGTCAATGTATTCAAGTACCTGGTTAATAAGTAAAAATTTACCTCACTTCAGACAGATACCTGAACTCTCATAACAATAAAAATTACGACTGAATATTCTAAAGGTAACAGTGATCCCTTAAAAGGCTTACTAATCACGTGGGAAATCAGAATAAGTTTATCAAAACAAGTATGAGGTATCAACAATTAAACAGGAAATATCCTATAGCAATAGGGCATCACTCCATCAAACAACTTTAACTGTTTCCCTAGTCTTAATTAACTTCAGCAAAACTAAAGGAACAAAACATGTTTATCACTCTGCCTCATAACAATTAATCCTATTCACTGGTAGTCAATAAATGAAACACTGTTTTTAAAAATTTTAAATATAAAAATTTATTTTTAAATTCAAAATTAATAAATAGAATTCAAAATCTGAAAAATTTACTATTACTTGAAAACAACACAAAACTTAATTGATTCTTGAATTATATATTATTAAACAAAACTAAATCACAAAAACTTGACTTTATCAAGAAATTAAGTTAATCAAGCAAAAATTATTAAAAACTTGAATTACAATGATTTGAAAAGAAAATCTTAGTAAAATGAAAAATAAATCAAGTATGCAATGTTAAATTATCAAATATACCTAAAATGCTAAGTAAATAAATGCTAAATCACCAATATACACAATGTGAAAAATCAAGAGATTGCAAACACAATAACACATAAAAACACACAAAAGATTTACCAATAACAATGTCACTAAGGCAAATTTTCCCTAATACACCTTATTATATCATAGTAATAATAAGTAAAATTCACTTTACCTTACACAAGCTTGTGAAAACTTTTGCAAAATAACCTGAAATGCAGCTGCTTGAGATTTACAAAACACACTTCTGATAGGTACCGTTACACACTTCCTACATTCAGGTCTCAAAAGCTAAAACTAATACCAGTCACCACAAAATACTTTATGTTAATAACTTCTCTTTTTGGGAGAGAGAGAGAAAGAGAGAGAGAGAGAGAGAGAGAGAGACGAACAGCCTCTGTAATCAGAATGAGCAAATTTTTGGATTCCAGTTATAAACAACACAATCAGACGACGTCACTTCTTGAGCAAAATTTACGCATCAGAACAATATGTGATCAGAGCAATGCAATCTTACAAAACATGACGTAATCGATCGAGATATGTGCATTTAATCTCAAAAAGGCATAAGTGACTTGAGCAGAAAATCGTATGGGACGAAGTTCTTACCAAATCTCAACACGATCAAAACAGACAGCAGCTGGCTAGTCACAAGCAGCACACTTTCAAAACAAGATGAAGAACAAAAGTTGGTTTTCAGAACAGTACATGAAACATTGCGAAATCTTTCGTCTTTTTCTCCTATGAGACAAAACCTTAAACAACTCGACTGCCATTCCCTCACTTGTTAACGTGTTATCTTTCGAGATGACAACTGAATCAAAACACGACATACGAAATCATGAGTACAGAACACATTGCTGGGAGACAAAATGCGTGATCACATACTATGTTATTATTAAAACATATTATTAGTTCTAAATTATGCCGTTAAGTTATCTAAATCACCAAATCTTTTAAGGTCTGACATTATACTACATGCGATATTTCAACAATTATTATTATTACACAAAACACTTTATACCTAGAACAGTAAATATATCAAAATCATGGAATGCAATACATATTACAAGGCAATATCATGAAAATTTATATATATAAATATATATATATATGTGTATATATATATATATATATATACACACACACACACACACACACACACACACACACACATATATATATGTAATATAAGTGTGTATGTGTTTAGTCTTCCCTCCAAATGTCCATTACTTTATCTCTTTTCTCCACATCCCACATATCATTTAGGTAAGGAGAGATAGTATATAATTGGGAATTCTCTGTCAAATCGAGGAATCGTGAAAACCTCCACACTGATAGAAGAAGCTTTCTCTTTCTAACACACATTATAAATGCACCGACAACTCTAGATATTGGCTTCTGGGACCCCTGGGTAAGAGAGTATAAGGCTGATATGCCCATTAAGGGAAGTAAGAGCAACTAAGCGGGGAAATTATAATGAGCAACCTCTAATGAGAGATCGCATGGAACATTCGAGCATTTGGGAGTTAGAGCTTGGGGAAGGAGGAGGAGGAGGAGGAGGAGGAGGAGGAGGAGGAGAAGCTTGAGGAAAAATGATGAATTTGGGAAGAAGTGGATAGAGATATGAAGAGGAAGACATGTTGAAGGGGGGGGGGAGACATGTTGTAGCATAAGCAGTGGTATGAAAAGGAAAAGGTTAAGAGATACGAAATGAGGGAGAAGAGGGAGAGATGTACAAGTCACATATAAAAATGGGGTAGGGGAAGAAATAAAAAAAAAAAACGGGAATAGGTTCCTCTTTTAACTCCCCTTAATTAAATAAAGATAATTTGCCCGCAGCAAAATAAAGATGAGAAAGACATGGAGCTTAAAATTTCCTTGTCAACAGTGAGATGAAGGTGTCATTGTTGCCTTTACTGTATTTTTTCCACAGCTTTCTCACCATCGTTCTACGCCGTATGGGCTGCTCCAGGAGCAAGAGACGTGGTGGCATAAGGCCAACTCAGTCTACAACAGCAACATCTAGTCCTCACGTTCTTCGCTCTCTCTGATTCGTTTATAAAAAAAAAAAAAAAAAGAGGCAATCAATACAGTCAGACGGGGAGAAGAATTTTACTGAGGCAAAGTTGGGTTCAATATCTGAGCTTCCTGATGTCGTAATTGCTCCAGCAGAAATATATTTGATAATTTATGGGCGGAAGAGAATGAAATATATATATAATTTCGTCTCTATTTCAGGAGTCTGTTGTTATATGATTTATATTTCGGACTAAATTTATTGTACTTCTTTGTTGTTTATATATATATGTGGACTATATATAGATATATAGATATAGAGAGAGATATATATATATTTAT
>NC_089795.1:8888823-8910936 GCF_040412425.1 Macrobrachium rosenbergii | reverse complement strand
TTAAAGATTCTATACCATTAAAATTGATCATTCAATGTTTCTTGGTGTGGACTGTTAAGTGTTTTTGTACCAAATGGTACAAAATGGCTAAAAAAAGGGGGGCAAATTGACGCATGTGCCGACTTGCCCCACGTTTTTTCATAACGATAATAATAAAAAGCTATTTATTTATATAATTTACGTTTTGTTCTGGATTTGTGTAAATATAATGAGATTAGTGTCTATCATTTCCACATTGCTCTCGCAAATTGCTTTATGATAAAGAATGTTTAATTTTTTTCAAGGATGATAAGAATTTTGCAAATATGTTTGTTTTCTGTTCCCTACAAGCGAAATTGTAAAAAGTGTGCCAACTTGCCCCGGTCTCCCCTAAAGATCAACCAAATAATGATACTACAGTAATTCCAATGTTTGTTAGTTATGAATTGGGTTACAGCTTACGTTATGTATTTGTGAATGTTGGTTAAGATTTATGCTTATCATGTAAATTGAAATGTACAACCTATATTAGATTTTTTATTTAATTTTTTATCATTAATTTCTCGTTTGCAGTGTTTTTTTTTTTTAAGAAACCATTGGCATATGTTCTCTTTTGTTATAAAACTGGATAATTTATGTTTTGTTTTATTTGAAGTTTTTATTCATTTATATTTTTTCTTTACCTTATGCAGAATTAGACGAACTCCTCAAGAAATTTCGTTCTGAAATTAGTTTCACATCTATGCTTACTGTACCTAGTTATTTTATTATCTGTTCAAGAAAACCCCATCTATTTCAGTCCAGTTAACCCTTGTGGACGGGTAACATACATTTATATTGACTTATAGCTTTGGGGATGATTCCCGGGTAACATACATAACATGGCAGCTTTCACTCCAACTCTGATAGGTAGTCCAGGAGAGAGAGAACAGTTTGCTTTTGGATGTACTAGTGGAACATTGTCCAAAATTTCCATCCAGTGACGTCTCGGAAATATTTTACAATAAAGATACGCAGAATTTGATACTGATTTTAGTTCTTATCTGTTATGATATTGTGTGAGCTGTAATTAAAATTTTACAAAATAGAATATATAAAAAATATAAAAAATAACTTTTAACTTGGTAAAATTAGCATATTTTTACGACTGTCAGAGGGTTGGAAATATTCACTTTCAACTTCCCCTGGAAGGTAGGGGAAACTTTTTAGAATTTTTTTTTTTTTCGTATACTACGTGCATATGCATACCTTCCTCTTTCCATTGATGAGTTTTTTTTTTAATTGGCCATCCTTAAATTTAGCTCGGTCTAGGGGTGTGCTTAATATATATTTAGCCCGAACTGTGAGGGTTAAACATATATTAATGATTCCAAATAATCCAACGAAATTTCACAAAATTTTCGTTTAATTAGTCCACATCATGCCTATTTTAGTACCGAATTGTACAGCATGGAAACCAATGAAAATGATGCATTAATGTAGGCAATTGGTGTTTCGATTAAGAAATCCTTTTCCAAAAAATATAGAGATAGAACTTTTTTTAGGATATCTAATAGAATTAATGATAAACATAAGTCATGGTTGTGTTTTACGTATACCTTTACGAAAAAAACAAAAGAAAAATACTTATATTAAAGTTCTTAGTTTTTATATTATACATTATCTTTACTTGGTTTGTAAATAGAGGAACGAATAACATAAAAAAAAAAAAAAACACGGAAAAGTCAAATAACAATGCATAAAGTCGATCATATCGAGTAGGCGCATAAAGAATACATGCCACCTAATATGTAACTAATTCTTGTATGTTTACTTAAGTTTAGAATAAGCTAGATGTGTGCCAATATAGCCCTTGCTTAAAGGCGGCAGGTAAGTGCGATAAGTGTGGAAGGGATTGTGCTTGCTTCAAAAAACATAAGTAAAAAAAAAATATTTTTTTTTATTTGTCTGTTTACTTCTGCTGTAAAGGTATCAACTCCCTAAAGCGCCATTCTTACCATTTACCTTGGAAAATACATGTTGATTTTTATTCTTTTGGACATCGGGACATAAAGCAAAGTGAAACGAAAACCAGAAGTAATAGTGCTGGTAAAGTCAACTAAATAAGGACAGAAAATAAAAGAACGAATAATGAAAATAATTATCATAGGATGCTCACAGGAAAGCAATTACGAATATTAAAACAACAGACATAATAAAAAAAAACAATGAACTAAAATAGCAATACTGGTATCATCAGAAATCCTTACGCTACTTTCTTCCCATTTTTCTTGTTGACGCTGATCGTTTATAGAAAATTGGAAGGAAATGAAAACTAACACAAAGAGTAACTGAAAGCCTCCCTTCGGTTTTTGTCTCAGTGGTATTTTCAGATTTTCATTTACAAAGCTAGATTGTATTAATGCTGCCTACCTGTATGAACTGAGATAATTGGCTTCTAATTCAGT
Source organism: Macrobrachium rosenbergii (assembly GCF_040412425.1). Classification (NCBI taxonomy): domain Eukaryota; kingdom Metazoa; phylum Arthropoda; class Malacostraca; order Decapoda; family Palaemonidae; genus Macrobrachium; species Macrobrachium rosenbergii. The sequence continues at coordinate 8,908,510 of NC_089795.1, read as the reverse complement.
CTCGTTAATAAAATAAATACCTGATGCAATGCGTTTTCCGAACTTTAAAGGACCGTAAAATTAATGGGAATTACTAAAAGGACGTGGAAAACCACAAACTTTGAAGAGAGGAGAATTCTGCAGCGAAATTTTATTTCGGTGCCACAAATGAAAGATTGTCTTTTTATTTTTTAAACCTTTGGTGAAGCTGCTACAAGACATATTTACGAATATTCATGCTTGGGCACTGAAAATTTGGAGATGCGAAGAGATTCAGGAAAATCATTTGTTCTTATAAATGGAAAGGACAAACAGTTTCACTTACAAAAAAAAAAAAAAAAAAAAAAAAAAAAGGCCAGGAGGTGTTAGGTAATCGCCGTGAAAAATTAATTCGGTTGTGGTAAAACGGAAAACAAAGCTTTTATAACATTCACTCTAATAATGTGCAATGAAATTACACTTGATGGACATCAATTTTTCATTTTCATATTTGTATCTTATTAATTAATCTTGATGTGTTAAAAAAATTTAGGACATAGGTTAACTATTCTATTATTTCTTTGGTAACAGATGCCCATCTTATTCTTCTTATTTAACTTATATCATTACCAGATGATAATATCCACTAATGTAGATATGCAATTACTTAACGATAAAATTTTCGAATTGATTGATTGTGTGTCACCACTTTTGAGAGTTTTCCTCATTTTTTCCTAAGGCCTTACTTCGATCGGTGTGCTGGGACTCTAAATCTGCTACTTTTTCAACTACTTGCTTTTTCCCCTTTGTCACCACATTAAGTAGAGAGTATATTTTCACCTGACCACCAAATCATACAAATATAAATTATTTCCGTATATATCGGAGAAGAATGAAATATACAAGTTAACAAAATTTCAACATAAATATTTCATTGTAACAGCAAAAAGTTTTTTTTTATTTTAAACCAAATCAAAATTCCAGTAATATTTTTCCATTACTAAAAGTCCGTAAAGTAAATCGTTATCAACAAAGAATCTAGCTTTATGAATTCCGCTGGTATTAAAAGCGGAATTTTCAGCATTTTTGTTCGCCCATTCTTCATTTCTCGAACACTTTACCTTAAATTTTATGACTTTCTTTTATGTTACTGAGTTTTATGTGACTGAGTTAAAACGTGAGCCACAATGGAAAAAAAACAACGATTCCTCTTCGTATTCGTTAAAAATAACTGAAGACCTTAAAAAGAAATGATCAGAACTCTGATGAAAACTGAGGTGAAAGAAACTGATCGAGAAGTTCTGATCCGCCATACATGACTTCAGCATTGTTCTCTTTGATGCAATCTCAAAATTTAAGTTTTTTCAGGCATATACATTATTCTGACCAAAAATGGGCGATATTTTGTAATTAAACGAGTATGAATATCTAGAATTTTTGAGAAATTAGAAAACATAATTATTTATTTTTTCGTCGATAAAAATACATTGAATATCATTGTCTCCTTAAACTGTACATTCGTTACATGACAATCAGTCATGTATGAAATATAATCGAAAGTGTATCTCAGTAACTTTGTACAACTAAAAAGCACCAAGCGGTTATTTTCAATAAAAGGAAATGGATGCTACAATTCTCAAAGAGTCTCTCTCGAGACTTGGGGATACAGTCAGAGAAGTTATTGTGAATATAACTCAAGCAGTAGGAAGTCTGAGTAAAACTAGAAGTCAAGTAGACTGAAATTTTTTTAGACATGATTGATTATAAGAAAGTCCAGGTGTGTCTCAAAAATTTATTTTTTACTTTTTAGTGCATTTTAATAAAAGCGTGTTTAAATTTTTTTTCTTTATTTTGTACTTTTTAGTTTTGACAAATTGTAACCGATTTGTGATTGTAGATAAAAAAAAAAAATTGAACATAATATCCTGTCTAGCCAAAGAAGGTTTGAAAAATCCGTAGAGTTATTAACTTATTCTACTGAGTAAAAGAAGGTATGAAAAATCCGAAGAGTTTAATACACATCCCGAGATACTGGGAGAGTTCACTGTAGGGTCACTGGAGGTCACTGCTGACCTACTGATCATGTAAGGTTGTATTGTCACTAGGATTGAGTAACCATGCAAAATTTCAAGTCGATCGGGCAAATAGAACAGGTAAAAAATTTTGTTACAAGTTTTGACCAGAAACAGACAGACAGACAAAGAAGTCAAGTTAAATAAAGGTATGTAAAAAGAAGCCCAGCTAACACTGCCACGTATTATTCTCCCTGGCACGCTTTGAAAGACATGTCCTTCCCTTTCATTATTATATTAAATACATCTGGAGCATCTTTTAGCTCTTTAATGGTATCATTTCTTGTTCTATCCCGCCATCTGACTCCTGATATTCTCCGTAAAGCCTCTCTAAAATCGACAATATCTTTTAGCTATAGTTCCATTGTCATATCATGATAAGTTTTTGGTTAGCTACATCTATCTTTAGTTTAGTGCGATAGATGTAGCTAACCAAAGCCTTATCATGGTATGACAATGGAACTATAGCTAAAAGATACTGTCGATTTTAGAGAGGCTTTATCGGGAGTCAGATGGAAGGACAGAACAAGGAATAATACCATAAAAGAGCTAAAAGATGCTCCAGATGTATCTGATATAATAATGAAAAGGGAGGACACGTCTTTCAAAGTGGAGGTGTTCGCTGGACTTCTTTTTAAATGCTTTTATTTAACTTGACTTTTGCGTCTGTCTGTCTGTCTGTTTGGGTCAAAACTTGTAGCTCAATTTTCAACCAGTTCTATTTGCCCGATCGACTCGAAATTTTGTATGGTTACTCAATCCTGGTGACAATACAACCTTACATGATCAGTAGGTCAGCAATGAGTTCTAGTGACCCTACAGTGAAATCTCCCAGTATATCAGGATTTGTATGAAACTTCGGACTTTTCATAGCTTCTTTTACTCGGTAGAATATAACTCTATGGATTTTTCAAACCTTCTTTGGCTTGACAGGATATCATGCTCATTTTTTTATTTACAATCACAAATCGGTTACAATTTCGGTCAAAATTAAAAAGTAAAAAATAAAAAAAAATAAAAAAATGCTTTTATTAAAATGCATTAAAAAGTAAAAATATATATTTTGAGATACAACAGGACTTCCTTGTGATCAATCATGACTACAAAAAATAAAAGCATGTGCGCCAAACATGGAAGGAAATGCTACAAGAAGGAAAAAAATATATATTTCTTTTCTTGTAACATTTCCTTCCATGTTCGGCCTATGCTTTTTATTTTGTAGACATTATTAATTATAAGAAAACAATGGTGTCTCAAATAATTTTTTTTTACTTTTTAGTGCATTTTAATAAATGGAGCCTCGATGGCTAGGGCGGTAGAGCAGCAGCTTCGGACTTCATAGAGGCCTGTGGAGTGGGTTCAAATCCGCAGCCGACCGGTCAGAGGCGGACACTTTGCTATCCGTGTAGACACCCCGGGATTATGTATGTAATCAATGGGTAGGTTTGCTAAAAGCAAATGGGTGTTACAGACTAATACACACACAAACAAAGCCACTCCAACATCTAAAAACATAACAGACACCTCACACGTCTCAAACTATTTTACCTAAACGCTCAACTCTCCTCGCTGCTGGGAGAAAGGGAGCTGGGGATTTGGTCACGATACATGTACATGTGCTACCAGGGTCTAAGCGATGTCAGGCAGGGCAACCGATCGAGACTATGGTCTACCCGAAAGCCAAATCAAAGCCCTTCAAAAGAAGGCATCGTGATTACCCCATACAAAAAATGGGAGAAAGCACGTTAAAAGAAGAAGTGCATTTTAATAAATCTCTGTTTTAAATTGAATTTTTTTTTATTTAACTTCAGAAGAGTTAAGAGACGCAGAACTGTGAGGATGGGAACTATGAGATTGGGGGTGGGGGGATGGGGGTCGGTAGGCGAGGGGTATTAGGGGTGAAGTGTTCCCTGCAGGTGAGTGGGCATTTAGGAGAGATACAAGCACAGAAAAGACGTGAGGGTTAGAATGTCGCAGGTTCCTTTGTACAGCATGGCACTGGAAAAGTGATATATATATATATATATATATATATAAATATATATATATATATATATATATATATATATATATATATATATATATATATATATATATATATATATATATATATATATATATATATATATATATATATATATATATATATATATATATATATATATATATATATATATATATATATATATATATATATAATTTTATATTTAAGCGTATGGGTATGAATCCATGTATGTATGAAGTACTCATTAATTTTTTTGATATTTAGTTGCCTTTGAAGTTCGTCAGCATTCCAACAAGTGTAATTTCATCACTATTAATGCGTTCTTTAATATTTGTAAAATATGACTTCTTGAAATAAAGGAGAAAGTGATGAAAAATTCAACGAAAGCCTTATGAAACTATAATGATATTTTCATATAGTGAATATAAAAAAATATTTACATTATATTTATGATACCTCATTTTGCCATCTATAAGTTCAGTGCTGAGGATAATATATATATATATATATATATATATATATATATATATATATATATATATATATATATATATATATGTATGTATAATATATATATATATATATATATATATATATATATATATATATATATATATATATATATATATATATATATATATATATATATATATATATATATATATATATATATATATATATATATATATATATATATATATATATATATATCCTCAACATTGAATTTATTGCTGGCGAAATGGGATATCATATATATATGTTAATAATTTTATATATTCATAAAATGAAAACATCAATATAGCTTCATAAAAGGCTTTCCTCTGAATTTTTCATCACTTTATTCCATTATTCAAGTAGCCATATTACAAATAATAAAGAATGCACTAATAGTAATGAAATTACACTTGTCGGGATGTTGACAAACTTCAAAGGCAACTAGCGGCAAATTTTGTGAATTCCTAATACAAAACATGTATTTCACACCCACATAATTATTATATATATATATATATATATATATATATATATATATATATATATATATATATATATATATATATATATATATATGTGTGTGTGTGTGTGTGTGTGTGTGTGTAGTATGTGTGTGTGTATGTATATATATGCATGCACACACACATAATATATATATATATATATATATATATATATATATATATATATATATATATATATATATATATATATATATATATATATATATATATAGATATATATATATATATATATATATATATATATATATATAAATTTATTATACAGATATACTCAACATTTAATATGTAGCTGGCAAAATGGGGTATAATAAAAACGAGGTAAATAATTTGGGTTAAATGATGAATTCAGTCGTTTATCGAAATAAAAATCAAATAATTGCATCATAAGTCCCAAGTATCAGAATGATGAAAAAATATATCACATTGTATGACGAGTACAAAATATAAGGGAGATGTAAATTTTTTTTATTAATCATCATTAATCATTATTGTAATCCAGCTCGATTTAGTCTTTATATGAACGATCAGAAAAAATGTACATCTCATTAATGTTGCGGCGGTAAGACACAGGAGAGGAGTTACCAATGTTTTTGAGTCATTTTATCTTTGGTAGTTCTTAATTGATACCGAACGAAATATGAAAACATCTGGTAGTCTTCAAACTCACTTTAGTAATTATTTTCGTAGAATACCATGAAACAGATCAAGAGTTTTCGGCAACGAACAATTATTGATCTGCATGACACACTCTCTCTCTCTCTACATGAAAAAATTTTACTTTGCAAATGGCTACCTAATGTCGTTTGATATATATATATATATATATATATATATATATATATATATATATATATATATATATATATATATATATATATATATATATATATATATATATATATATATATATATGTGTGTGTGTGTGTGTGTGTGTGTGTGTGTGTGTGTGTGTGTGTGTGTGTGTGTTATGACCCTACACAAGGTTAATTAGGGGACCTAATCCCTTCCAGCATCTGTTTTAAGAACAGCATCACATTATCTTACATCACACTAAAATTCTCTGGTAGCGATGGCCAGCATTGGGTCAGCACATTCCTTCTACCTCGGGGACTCCTCTCCCTGTATCTAACCTCAGACAAAGGCCTACTGGAATTAAACACCCAGATACAAAACTAGACTTTATTTGCAAATTTAACGAAAGTATTTCAGCAAAAGCTAAGGTCATGAAGTGGAGTGATTCACGCCCCCTATAAATGGAAATCATAACTAGAGGAAATTCTGATCCACAATCAAACGAATGAATGATTCTAGACCAACGAATCCTAATGACTAACACCCTGGTCATCAAATTAAATAAACAGGTCATAATTATTCTACTCCAAAATAAATGTTATATAGTATGTAAAAGCACACCACTTCCAAAATATTCGTCCCCACAGGACGAACCAAGAATTCCTGATAAAAGAAATATATCATATATTAAAACCTGAAATGGTGTTTAAAGAAATCAATATCACTGCGACACGAACCGGGTATTTCCACATAATGTCTGAAAAGATATGTGTTAATGAGTTATCTTACTCACTTGCTATGGCCGCAAATAATGGATCTCACAGTGGCCGTTCTTACCCATTAACACTGCACAACAAGCAAATCATACCCAGCTGCAAATCGAAGCCCCATAGCCATCGTATGTTCCTCTCGCAATATACCATTAGAGAGTGCACACACATACGCACTCGCTTAATAACTCCTCTCCAGAAGCGTGACGACACCGGTTCAATGTTCTAAGGATCACAACTGCCTCCATGCACTTAGGCCTTAAAATGCGATGAGCATATTTATAGCCTCCTGAATCGGTGGGGGAAAATATGCGAACTAGTTGAGCTATATGATATGGATGGATTTTCTTTTTATAGTTTTGATAAAAAAACATCCAAACACACATTCGGCATAGAAATGGCGTTTCATCTCTTCCCTGCATTACCCAGTTTGCAATGGGATTTAAATTTTACATTACTGGAAGTGGAAAATGAAAAGCCACCTTGTTGTTTCCGGATGGCTTAAAGTCTTAAACTCAGAAACAATGTTTCTAAACTCCACAATGAAAACCATTAAGATAACATTTTCCATTTTTTTAATTAGGCGTTGAAAGAACATTGCGGAGTATCAAAACTTATCTAGCGTAAAGCAATAATTTTAAATCCTTCATACTTTAGACTCGTATTTTCAACCCCAATATCAATATTAAAAAGATATAAACAAACGAAGAAATAGATTCATAACATTTATTTCTCTGGTGGAACTTGTCCTACCTAAATAAAAAAAAAAAAAAAAAAGAGAACGCCATTCACGCAACGGACAAAGAAACTGGTTCACGGAAAAAAAATCAAGTAAGTAAGTTACTTTATTTTTATTTCAGATTAGTAATACCATCTTAAATCCAGCCGTAAAAGAAATAAAAAAAAAATAAATAAAAGAACGAACCTAACGCATGCGTTATCAGTTGCAATAATTTCAGTGTAATTTATGTGAATACACAGGAAGAATTGTCGATAAACTCGCTGGTGAGCACAGAGGATCCGTTAGTGTAAATAACAGCAACAAAGCAATTGCCACAAATTGTGTGATGCAGACTACAGAATGAATTTTAAGGATGGTAAAATCGTATACAAAAACAGTAATATTAAGTCCAGAAGGAAAATTAACGGGAAACAAATTTTTTAATTATTCTTAGACAGAATAAACAAAATGCCTGCTCCGCATGAAGAGGAAATCAACTCTCGAGACTTGTTACGATTGTCTAAAATTTAGACGATTTCTAATGGAAGTGATACCAAATATGTGATCAGCGTGAGTTGTGCCTGGCATCCCAACCAATATCGTTCGTGAGGAACAAATGGAAGCATTAAGACATCAATAAAACATTTGCTTTTACAGAATTTGGATCCAGTGTCATTTCCACTAACGATGGGGGCAGTAGCCTCGTAAAACGTAAGGGTTATAAGGTTATTTCCAGGAATATATAAATGTGTAAGAAAGGGTCTTATTCATCATAGGTAATAGTAATGATAAAATCTGAAACATTAACCATAAGTAATGAAAAATCACAAAATAGATTATGATGATTGCTATTTTTCTTGCATTGATTAATAATAATAATAATAATAATAATAATAATAATAATAATAATAATAATAATAATAATAATAATAATAATAATAATAATAATAATAAAATACAGTTTTGACATGAATGACAAAAATTGTAGCATATCTAATTTTCATTATTACAGCCATAATTATTGTACACTTAGGTGAATTATAGCTAATTCAACATTGTTAATAATGATGATTACAATAAAAAAACAACATCAGTATTATCATTATCATTATCATTATCATTATACGTTTCTTTGTAACAGTATATAAATTATATAACCGTTGTCTAAAATCATTTATTTCTTGACGTGCCGGTAGTACTCTCTACTGCTAACTAAAAGGCGAAGGAAGCCAGGGGTACAATTATGCCATATTTATACCCGCAAGCGGGCTTACAGAAATCTTAGTAGTTTTTTGAGTGTTTGCAACTGGGGACTGCTCTTCTTATTAGCCGGGCGTGTCTGACTGAGCAACGAAGGAGCTGATTGGCTGGTGTCAGGTTACTCACGGGAGCTCTGATCTTAAGGCGTGCTCCCCGGGCACGCCTTGCTGTTCTCTGGATAGTGGTAGGGAGAAGAAGGGTCTCTCCTTGGTCACGTTCAGCGATGGTTCACATCGGAGGATGGCGAGGGCCTCTTTACATCTAAGGCGGCGATGGATGTTGCCCCAGTCCAGGTTTTTTGCCCTCCTTATGATCTGCTAGATTTTGGGGGCACTGCTGTGTTCCATCATGTAGTCGAACGGAGATCCTCTTTGGAGAAAAGAAGAAGTAAAGCTTGACAGAACAGAGATGAGAATGCTGAGGTGGATTATGGGAATATCGTTGCTTGAGAGATTGGAAAATGATGAAATAAGGAGAAGAAGAGCAGCCTTACTAAAGATAACAGAGGTGATAAGAGAGTCACGATTGAGATGGTATGGGCATGTGTTAAGGATGGGTGAGAGGAGGGAGTGAAGAGGGCTTAGGAAGAACTTCTTAGAGGAAGAAGATCGAGAGTAAGACAGAGAATTAGATGGCGAGATAAAGTGAAGGAAGATATGGAGAGAAGAGGTTTGGTGGAGGATAATGCCTTTGACAGAAGGCAGTGGAGGAGAAGGCGCATCAGGCAACCGACCTCTTAACGTAGGGATAACGGTGGGAAAGAAGAAGAAGAAGAAGAAGAAAGAGTTGTAGTCGTACCAATAAGAATGGCAGCATCCATTGCCAGGGCACGATATTTGGTAAACCACTCCACTTCCTTCATGGGATCATCGCTAGTGACAGCGCTGTGCCTCACGAGGTACGGAGCAGTCTTCCAATCCTTGTAGTAAGTCGTAAGGTCGAACTTTCTGTCCTCATCGGTGGGATTTACATGACACTGATGTTCTTCTGGGCCGCCGTATCTTTCTTATACTTGGTGTTCGTGTAGCCCTCGTAACAGTCTGATAGCACCTCTCATTCTCGTTGGGTGGGGTGGAGGTGGGTCGTGGTTCTCCTGGCGATAGCTTCTGTCGACGGAATGCCTGACACCAGGGCTTCCCGACGGTAAGAGTACGCGTTATCCTCCAGGGTTTGGACAACGTGTTTTAAGCTCACCGCAGGCGGTACTCCAAGAAGAAGAGTGTGAGAGGCACTACGAACGTGGGCGTCCTCTCCCACTGAGATACGATCTGCTTGGCGGAAGCCATTCTGCGCCGTTATATCTACTCTCGGCTATCGCTCAGAAATCCTGCATTCAGCCAGTTCAAAGTACTCCTGCCCCAAGCTAAAACTCAATATATGCTTCATCTAAACAAACCTAAAGTATTCCCTTCCCATCTAAAACTCAAAATGCCCCCTGTCCATCAAAATCAAGATATCCAAACCTTTTAAAATTCAAAATATCCATAGTGAATCCAAACCTAATTTCTTACCCATCACATCTAAATCTCGAACTATACCTAATCCACCCAAAACTCAGGTATTCTCCCTCCCACATAAAATGGAATCATCATTCAATTTTCCACATATAAATTATCCTCCTTCCACCTAAAGGTCAAAATCTTCTACAACCATCTAACCCTAAATTATTCCTTTCCACTTTAGATTTAATCATCTCACATCCACCCAAAATTAAATGATTTCCTCTCCCCTCAAAATTCAAAATATCCCTCAAAATCACAAACTCAAAATATACAACGTCCGACTTAGAATATCTCTCAACATCATAAATTCAAAATTTACCTCATGCAAACCGAAATATCCCTCAGTTACTAAAACAAAAGAATTCCTCCCCTTCGCCCGCACTTAAAACTGACATATCCTTCAACTTCTAAAACTTAAAGTATCCCTGCTCCCATCTAAAACTTAAAACACCCCTCAGCCACCTAAACCCAAATTGTCCTGTCTCTCTTCCAAGAAGCTTAAAATATCTTTCTTCCAGCCAAAACGAAAACAATTTCCCCTGACCAATTAAGCTTAAAGTATTTTAAACCATTTGAAGTTAAAAATTTCATTCTACCATCCAGATCCAGATTATGTCTTCTCTCAATAAAAATTCAAAATATCCCTCAACCATACAAATCCCTCTCACACTTCATACTTAAATTACCCATCATCCACAAATACAAAAATTATCCCTAACCCAACAGAAAAGTCAGATTACCCATCAAACTCCCTAAACGAAAGTATGTACATACGATTCAACCAAAATTTCAAAATATTCTGCGACCTTCCGAATCCAAATTATTCTCCTGCACTCCTAAAATTCAAAATTTCCCTGATCTTCCCAAACACAAATTATCTTTCCTCCCTGGTGGTTATTTCTCTAGCATTATAAAAACAAATTATAGTAATAATAATAATAATAAGAAGAAGAAGAAGAAGAAGAAGAAGAAGAAGAAGAAGAAGAAGAAGAAGAAGAAGAAGAAGAAGAAGAAGAAGAAGAAGAAATTAATATTAAGTTTCAAGCTGCAAGTGAAATAAAAATGTTTATAATTAGCGTATGAAAACATTTTGAAAGCTATGAGATATAGTGATTTCCGTCTCGTTTGTGCTAATAATGTACTCTAGGTGAGAAACGTTCTCATTTTATTTTTAGCAAATTATGGTAGCGACTATTATTGCGGAAAAATGCTAATGTGAATATTAATTATGCGTAAAAAGAGTACACGATTCTATTTTATTGCATTGTCGATTTATTTGTTTAAAAGTCGAAAACTGAAAACCAACACAGGAATAAAACCTACATAAACAATCGGGGAAGGTTTTTCTTTTACTTTCACCCTTGCGTGTCATTTGCAGACAAATATGTAAAGATTAAAATATAAAGAGGAAGAGAAGAAACTGAAGATAGAATAAAAATATTACAGAGACGGGTTCAGATGACCACTCTGTCTTCTTTCAGGGAGTTTGAGAGAGAGGAGGCCAATGATATGCCGAAGAGCAGAGTCGAAAAATGTCTGGGAATAAATAGCTAAATAGATTCTGTTACTCCAAGAGTTTCTTAGAATGTGTTTATTCATATGGGAAATAATTATCCTTTAACCAGAACTAATATTTAAAATTCATGAATTCGTTTGCAGTTTTATATAAATCTCTGGGAGACGTCATTTAAAGAAGTGTATGTCAAATAATATGTATTATCCGTACACATTTATGGTCTACGTAAAGTATTCCTAAAGCTTGGATGGTTCTTTCACTTTTACATTTCAGTTTTACTGAGAGAGAGAGAGAGAGAGAGAGAGAGAGAGAGAGAGAGAGAGAGAGAGAGAGAGAGAGAGAGAGAGAGATAATCATTACTGATGAAACATCAAACGCCCTGTTTTCCTATTCAAGTTCTGTATATGAAAGTACTCTTTATCCGGACTGAGAAGAGAAGACACTTAACTCTGATATCAATGGATGACACCCGAATGATGAAAGCAGAAAGTGGAAATTATGAAACCTATTCAAATATTGCAGAAGTCCAAAAATTCCCGTTGAAAATGTTTACGTTTGATCTTTCCGCTTTGAAATGTGACATTCCAGTCACAGAAAAATTTTCCTGCGGATCTAATGATGGCTGAGATCGCAGAAGGATCTTTCAACATCTCATTATAATGCCGGTGTATCCCTTTGAATTATTCTACAAGACACTTGCATGCTAACACATACATACATCAAAGCTAATACCGATTTTTTCAACATTTGATGACATAAACATCGTGATCAAAGCTTCCCAAAAGAGTCAATGGTTTCCTAATATTTCATTTAATGATTGATTATTTCCCCTGTATTCCTCCTCCAATTTGAGTTCCGCTGCGAGAATAACCAGTGCTGTCTTCTATTTCTATTTCTTTTGTTGAGAAGAGTAGAGTTTTTTGATTGTTTACTATCAATAGACATTATTAAAAAAATCTCCATGTTTAATGGGTACTATAAAGTGATTCATAGTTCATCTCGGGTCACGAATCTTTATCATTAATAAAAAAAAAGAATTGTTTTCCTTAAGGGGTTCGTGAATAACCAGTTGGGGACCACTGACCTAAAAATAAAAGTGTCCTCTGTCATAGCATACACGAAAAGATAATAACCCAAACATGGCACTGTGATTGACAGTCACTGCATCCCTTCGTGACCTTAGTTAACCCACCCCTTGCGCTCTGAACAATCTAGAGAGAATACTACCTCCACAATCAGTCACCCTCAGGGAGACTAGATCAGTTTCATGCGACAAGAATCCTGGATGGATGATTTGAGAATGACTTCGGCATCTATCAAGGGAACTTTCTTTTGCCACGGCAAACCTCGGCAGCTTTCCGTGAACGATATTCCTATTGCACTTTGTTTCTCGTCAAGAGCAAGCAAGCAAGCAAGAGAGAGAGAGAGAGAGAGAGAGAGAGAGAGAGAGAGAGAGAGAGAGAGAAAGAGAGAGATCTGAACTAATATATTACGTCAAACAATCGTTATGACGTGAAAATGGCAGAGTCGATCTATTCCAGAGACGACGTTATAAATGTTAATTCATAAAGGAACCTTAAACAACCTACAGTATGTTTGCCATTGCAGCGCACTACAAGCTAAATATACCCGTTTGGGAAAATCGCATTCCAATCATGGTGTTAAAGACTGCTTTAAATGTAGTCGCATACTAAATATTAACAGATGAAAAAAAAACTTATTGCACTATTGTATTGAATTACTCCGAGGAAAGTAATATTCGAGTCACTGACTGATCCACCTGAAAAGCGCAAACATTCGAAGCCTGAAAGCAACTGCACTCAAGGAACTACCTTGCTTGCATACCAGCGAGTATTCCCCAACTTCCCGACTCGCTCCTGATGTAAGTCAGAAATTTATTTCTGTTCCACACGTGACTGTGTGTTGATTATTTCTATCTTATTCACTCAGAAGGGATAATTCGAATGAAATGCTGTCAATTGGGTCATTGCTGAGTCGGGAAGTTGGGGAAAACTCGCTGGTATGCAAGCAGTTTGCTAGCCCAGGTAATTCCTTGGGTGCAGTTGCTCTCAGGTTCCAACTTCTTTTAGACTGGTATGGCCTAGTGTGCAGCGCCCTTGCCTTTCAATTGAAAGACCTGGGTTCGATCCTGATGTGAGTCAGAAATTTATTTCTGTTCCACACGTGACTGTGTGTTGATATATATATATATATATATATATATATATATATATATATATATATATATATATATATATATATATATATATATATATATATATATATATATATATATATATATATATATATATATATATATATATATATATATATATATATATATATATATATATATATATATATATATATATATATATATATATATATAGTTAATTGTTACTTTTACCACCCTGATGCCTCAATTCTTGGACTTCCTCAAGAATTTGCATACACTTATCACAACAAGCTTATCTATGAGTATATGAAGAAGCTTCCACGTTCCGTGGCAGGACCACGCACCACAAGATCTAGAGAAGACACCCTCCGGAGTTAGTTACGAAGCCGAATACAAGTCTAGCTCAGGTGAAGCACACATATATTTATCAAATTCAAATAAATTTGACTAGAGCTGACGAGACCAATTTGCACCACTGTATCATAGTAGTTAAGTAGTCATTTTTTCAGGCTGGAACTGAATCTATCGCCACTTCAATAGATATGTGTGTATTTACTAATAAGAGATAAAAAAATATATATATATATATATATATATATATATATATATATATATATATATATATATATATATATATATATATATATATATATATATATATATATATATATGCATTTACAATAGCCACTATGTCACCTCATCTTTTCAAGTTGTTCACACTTTTGGGAAGTGCTTATCACCACAAGCCAGGAGTGAATATAGCAACTTTAACCTGTTGGTATCAAAAGAAAAGCTACCGAGACCAGAGTCAGAGACTTGTTCTCTCACGGGGCTCGCTTGGAAATTTCCTTCTTAAATGAGAGATGCGAGTGGGAACATGGTGAAACTAAAGAAGTTGGAGAGCCAAGTGGGAAATATCCAGTAGGAATGGGTGGAAAGCTAAACGCAGTCGTGTAGTCACTGTTGGTGCTAACACCTTATCATTGTAGTCTTCAGTGGTTTCGGTGGCACTCTTAAAAGTAAGCCAAATTAAATGGCAATAACTAAAGAAATCATAACAATACCTAATATGGGAGTTCTTTTTTGCAGCCTTCATCCAGTTTTTTTTTCAGAAATGGTGGAAAATGAGGTGCAAAACCAACGTGTAATTTATCACAAAGACCAGGAAGCATCACTACCATTCGATTAGCATTGATCAATGACACGGAAAAGATAAGGAGATTAAGTTGAGATTGATTGTAGATTTACTGCCATAATTTTCACTTCCCACTCCCTGTACCTCTGCCATTACATATACATTATATATATATATATATATATATATATATATATATATATATATATATATATATATATATATATATATATATTTATATATATATATATATATATATAATGAAATTTTTATCACACCTTGATTTTTATACAATCATGAAGCTACAAATGTTGTTTAATATCAAATTCACGCTACTTCGGGAATATCCTCGATGGGGAATTATCACCAAAGGGGAATTTATAAGCAATAAATGGGTCAGTACTGCCAGGTCTCGATCCCTCAATGCAGTGACCTTCCAACAACTCCAGTCGACGGTCTACATATTATATGGTCTATATAGGTGGTTAAAAAAGAGCCGGGTTCGACCGTTTACATAGAAAGATCAATTTAGGCTCGTTCTGTAAAACTTATTGTGACCCCGTTAATAGGCCTATAAGTACTGATTTAAAGAACTCGGAGAAAGAAACAGCTGGTTGGCAAAATGGCTCGTTAAGCAGTATGTTTCTTTTTTTATCTCATCGCTTCTGAGTTTCTTCTGATCTATCGCCTTATTGTTTTTCATAGTCTTTCATTCATAAAACTCTCTCTCTCTCTCTCTCTCTCTCTCTCTCTCTCTCTCTCTCTCTCTCTCTCTCTCTCTCTCTCTCTCTCTCTCTCTCTCTCTCTCTCATTTTATTCCCTTTATATCAATTTCTTCCTCAATTATTTTCATCCATACTATATAATTTGTTGTTACTTCTTTCTTTGGGTCCAGTCTCATGTCTCACCTTTCTCACCTTTTATATGATTTCATTTTTTCAGATTTTCTAATTTTTATATTCTCTTATTCTTTTCTCTTTCGTCGATTTTTCTTATTAGCCTAATGTTGTTTTTGTTATCACTCTTTAACATTCTTATTCACTCTTTTTTTTTTTTTACTTTACCACATACCTTTTCATTTCCTTATTCTCTTCTCCTTCTCTCTGCTCCCGATTTTTCTTCTAAGCATTTTCTCATTCCTTTTCTATTCATTACAGTTCTTCATAATGCAAATAACGCTCTACTGTCACGACTCATCATATACCTCTTTCCTTCAGTTGTTCTCCATTCTTTGCTGATATATTTCCCATCCTCTCTTCTCCACGTTCTAACAAACATCCTTTGAAGGGATTTGGAGAATATTGTCAGATGGAATGAAAACTCTCCCACTGTTTTACATAAGATTTTTTTATTTTTCTCCGGACAGTTAATCTCATATTTATACTAATAACATTTCTAGGAATACTGTTTTTTCTTTAGGCATCTGCTTTTTGACTAAGTTATTTTGACAGCATGGAAAGTGTCGAATATTTTTTTTTTCTTGGCTATCATGTATTCATATTTTTATCATTTTACTTTACTTCTCAAAGGGAGAACTTATCATATAATTTCATAGCCTTCGTAACGTATTCAGTAATTATGGTGTCAAATTATATCATACTTTTGATGAAGGTATCTGCTGATTACCTCGTCAACACCTCTTTGCTTCGCTGTCGTTGATTCTACTAATTATATGGAGGTAATTTCCTTTCACAAGTGAGGTACTAAGCTTTCATTCATTTTCAATAATAGTCAGTAAAATTAATTATCTATTCATTTCATTCCCCTGTTCTTTAATTACGTGAGAGTTTCAAGACCCACAGAAGGTAATTATCTCAGCAGCAGTTACCTGATTAATCTTCCACTATCATCTCTAATGAACTTAATCATGAGATAGAAGATCACATAAGATGTGATCAATGTCATGTAATGATGTCGCGTTATTATATTTGTAATGATGGGGACGTGGAAGGCGTTTGCTCTTGCCAACATTCAGTAATCAGTTCCAGAGTTTGTTAACTAGCTTCTTTTTGTTGTTGCCATCCATGAATGAGTAGCTCTCAGGGAAATTATTATCGTTAACGTTTTAATATATATTCTCATGTTCCGTTCAAAAACTTTTATATATATGTTGTTTTGTGATCATTATTTTCTCAGTCTTTCCTCTATAGCTGAAAGTTATTATTAAGGAAAAGTTTCACAAGATTTATGAACACGTATGGAAGCACACTCTTAAAATATGTGAAAACTAGTGTCAGTAAAAGAATACAGATATCATCCACAGATATATATATATATATATATATATATATATATATATATATATATATATATATATATATATATATATATATATATATATATATATATATATATATATATATATATATAAATGAATTTTATCACATCACCGTGATTCATATACAAGCATTAAGCTACAAACGTCCTTTAATATCCAATTCGCTCTACCGCGGAAATAATATATTTTCATATAGGTTACCCGAAGGGGAAGTTTTCAGTTGATAAGAAGTTCGTCGTCTCGTGGGCTTGAACCACCGAAGACGAAGAACTCAGGACTACAGTGACGCGATTTTAACCACACGGCCAATTCCCCTTCGGGTAACATATATGGAGATATATTATTTCCGAGGTAGAGCGAATTGGATATTAAAGGACGTATATAGCTTAATGCATATGTATGCATGTATGTATATATATATATATATATATATATATATATATATATATATATATATATATATATATATATATATATATATATATATGTATTCTATATGCATATATATATATCTATATATTATATATATTATTGTGGGTGTCCATAGGTGAATACGTATGTGAGTTGATAAATAGAAGCATCTGCTGAAAGGAAAGGGCGTAGGGATTGATAATTAACCCATACAGACTTTTTCAGAAATCAAGTCGTACCTTTTTTCTGGAAAAGAATGGGCAATGGAATATATATATATATATATATATATATATATATATATATATATATATATATATATATATATATATATATATATATATATATATATATATATATATGGCCTTACAGTTTGGTAGAACATCTTTCACTGTCATTTTGGTCATTTTCAAGAAGACTATAAACAGCGGAACAAATGATTACGCAGAACAGAATTAAATTGGATACATAACCACTTCAATGCATACAAATGTCATTAATTTTGTGGTAGGTCTTCAAATCAAAAAATGCTGTCTAGGAATATATCAGGTAATTGGATAAACTAAGGATGTACAACGAACATTAGCTTCGATTTCCTACACTTTTTCGTTTCCGGTTTGAATCTCTTTCAAACATCTTGTGAAAAATGTGGTCAAGAATGTGCAGACCTGGGCATGAATCAGTTATTTTCCTTTTTTATTTGTATTAATGCAGAATCGTTGAGATTTTGGAAACAATATTTTTCTCACCTCATTATACCATTAAGGAGGTGGTCAATTCTATGCGATTTCTCTCACAGGTGTAAAAAAAGAACATTCTTTTTTTACCAGTTCTATGGTGATTTACTATGACATTAAATCCCTTACTTTTCCAACCTTGATAAAATGAATAGCAGTTCATAAGTGGGATTTTACAATTAAAATGATGTTGCACTAGTGAGAACAATATCTTATAAGCATGTTTCTTGTTAGACAGTGTTATTATATGCATATTATGGACAAGATTTGTCGAACTGAAAGCCGATAAAAAATCAAAACATAGGATGTTCTTAGGTAATTCTGGCTTCCTGTCACTTTTACCTTTACTGTACCAAGTATCCAGAACATTGTCTATGACACACCACAAGTCCTTTTCTATTTGCTAATGGTCTTTAGTTCTTTCTTGCATGAACTCTGACAAGAATACAGAGATTTTTACATTAATATAATATCTAGAATAAGAATATATACACAAGTTGAATTTTTTCCCCTTTTCTATATATGTTAAATTTACACAGAATTTTCACGTCCGCAAACGATGCCTAAAAGACAAGCAACATATTCATTTTACTTCTAGTGGAATTGCATAGAAGAAACTTGCTCATTAACCGCTTCCAAGAGGTTGTTTACACTTACATCTTTTGCCAAAATGCCATATGCATACGGAAACCATGGTACAGATATTTGAAAAATCTTAGAAATAAAGTGTTTCTCGAAAACTCACATATATTTTGAGGGTTGCCGGTAGACTCCTTGTTTTTTTATCCCGGTAGTTTCACTCCCGGTATTTTCACTCATGGTAAATTGAGATCCGGTTTCTTTAACACCTGGTCATTTGACACCCAAAATTAGCAAATGGCCTATTTAGGAAGCATATTTTAAATAGCTTATGGCCATCACCTTATTTAGGAAAGGGAGAATACATAATTTGATTGTTTAGTAAGCTGGAGGCTTAGTTTAATTTTTATTTTTTTTATATTCAAGTGTATCAGTGACATTTGGCAGTTGCATCCGAGGTTCTCGCGGTACAAAAACATTTCTTATAACGAAGTCTCATACCATTCAGAGCACCCGTAGAGGAAAGAAAGATGCCTTAAATTGCATTTACTGAAGACAGAAAACAAACGCTGATGGATAAACAATTTACTGGAAGTGTGAAGTGAAGAGTTGTAAAGCAAGCCTGTTAATGTACGTACTATAGGTGTGCTTTGCAACTCTTCACTTCACTCTTCCAATAAATTTTTGATCCATTAGAGTTCCTTTTCCTTCTTCTTTCCCTTTACGGGTGGTCTGAATGGTACGAGACATGGTTAT